>NW_026924948.1:0-248466 GCF_032062105.1 Saccostrea cuccullata
CAGTGTAAACACCGCGTATAGGACATATAGGGGCTATGTACTAACCCACCTAGCTCCCCCTAGGGTTAGGGTTGTACTGAGTTGACCCAGCTATCCCCCACAGACCCCCTAATCTGCACTCTCTTGACCCGGCTATCCCCCAGGGGCTGCACTCCCTTGACCCGCCTATCCCTCACAGGGGCTGCACTCCCTTGACCCGCCTATCCCCCTCAGCCCCAAAAGTGCACTCACTTGACCCGCCTATCCACCCCAGCCCCAAAAGTGCACTCAGTTGACCCGCCCATCCAGGCGGTTTATACTACTGCTAAGCTATTTTGTTAGGAAAGATACTCCTTATCAAGAAGTATGAGGTTCAGTTTAGTACATTATCACATTTTTTTAGTCAAGTCTGAAAATTAAGGAATTTTCAATTTTTTCTGCACTACTTCTCCTACCGATTTTAAAAATAATTAGTGGGATGTACCCAATTAGGGTGTTTTAAGCATATTCAGCGACACTTCTTATTGGGTATACCTAATAAACAAAAAGTACCCAATAAGTACAATCTTGGCATGAAAAACACCCAATAAATGCACACTCGTAAACACGGCTATCCGTCTGTCCGTCCGTCTGTTACGCTTAGGTATACCCATCTCTTATCCTCAACTCCCCTTAAACCACTGAGTGCAATTTAATTAAACTTTCACAGAATCTTTTTTTACATATTGCCATTGTGCACCTCCTATTTTATTTTTTGATCCGACAAGTATTTTGGGTTTTCTGGCCACCGCAAAACATGGACTTGTCCATTATAATCATATGAGAGGCGGGGGGTATCATTTAGTGAGCTCATTGCTCACAGTATCTCTAGTTTTTCCTTCATTAATTAAGAAATAAAAAAAAGTATTAACATATGAAGCATATGCATTTTTAATCAATTCATTTTTTGAAGTATTTCATTTTATAACAAATACAATGTAATCATTTATAACATTTCTTTAAAAAATATGTTTTATTACTTAGAACTCAAAAGTACATTGTAAGAAAGGCTTATAATATATTTTATAATTGTTATATAGATACATATTAAGTGTTAACTTTTATCATTTTTTTAATTTGTAAACTAATCACATCAAAAATATTTGGAACGTTCATAATGTATAATACAATAATAAAAATGATTTACAATAAGTACATGCATAATAATTACCTTCTGAAAATAAAACATATCATGACAGCAGCCAGGCTTAAACCAATGATTGCGGCAACTACTCCTATGATAAGACCAGTATCGATTACTGTAGGATCTAGATCTGGAACAGGCCCCTGAGAGTAGTACATATTAATAAAGTGTACATGTAGAAAGAATTTAGTTAATTCAAATAATACTTTTTATTTCGAAATAAATGAAAAAAAGAGAAATTTATAATTATAAGTGTAAACTGTTGCATTTGAGTATTTCAGTAGATATAAAACATGTATGTATTTTTAATGTATTTTTAACATCTAAATTCACGGCAGATGTTTCAAATTAATATATACTTGTATGAAAAGGGGTGGAGTCTGGAAAATATTTTTTGAGCACGTTAAAGGCAAATCACCAATTGTTTTTATTTTTCCACTCTGCAATATTAATTATCAAGTAAATGTATTTTTGTAATTTGATAGATCTGTTATTTATCGACATTCCAATAAATTGATGACGTGCTCTTTTTTAGGTCTTTCGTCTTCACGATTTTCTGCAGACTACTGGGTGGCTTTTAATCAAAGTTACGGAAAAGAAGTGCTGTTATCTGAAGTTATTTTATCCGAGATATTCTTGTGAAATTCACTTATGGTGCCAAGTTACATTTCACCGACCATTTCCTGAATTTGAAATGACATTTTGTCCACGAATAAGCTCAAGAACAGTAAAGGATGTCCATATTCAACTTTCAGTGATAATAGATCTCCAGGGTGCGACGTTTGGTTCGTCGTCAGTACTTCCCGTTGTTAGTCGATGCGAATTAAAAAAGATGTATCTTATAATTTGTTTGTTATTCAATATTTTTGAATTATTTTTCTTATGTTAATAGTGACCTTTCTTACAATGCTAATTATATATATTTTCTAAATAAAGATAGATCTAAACTACAGATATTAGAGTCTTAATCTCTGAAGCGGATCTAAATGGCGGCTGTCTTCGTAGATTTCGACATTTAGCAAGTAGTCTATCATAATTGCTTATGTCTGGTTCTCAACGCAGAAAAAGAAAGGACTACATGAACAAATAAAGAATGATATGTTCAGCCTTTTGTTGTGCACCACGGAAAAACAAATTTTAACTCATTGTCATAAGTAATAGTTTTTCAAGAAACTATATATAAAGTGAGTAAAAACGTTATCACTGTTTTCCCATGCCCATTTATGTCATATTAATCTAATAGGAAAGACAAAAAAAAGCTACAAAATCATTTTAAAGAAAAACCGTTTAATGGCGTTTATATATTAAATATTTTTTCTTAAAGATCTGACGCAATTATTACACATAAATGGTATGTGAATTCATCCCCGTCGTAGCCTAGAGTGAGGCATGTTTTTCGGTGAAACTTGCGAACCTTTTTGTGAAAGTGAAACTTATCGGAATAGTCAACTTTGGGATAATCAGAAAAAAAAAGTTTAAAATTCAATAACATTTCACTCCTCTAGTGTCATTTGCCTATATACGATATGTAATGTGTACAATGTGTTAAAAAAACTTTCAAAACCTCGAAATTTAGTCTATAAGAATGTTCTTTATTCAATTCCATTGAACCTATCACAACTGTTTATAGAACATTCCGAAGAAAAAGACACGAAGATTTACTCGTAGTGTTTTCCGCTAAGTTATGTAGGGTCTCGCTATTCAAAACTATAAGACAGATGTACTGTTGTAGAAGCATATTAAACAGGTCGAGGAAACTACCTTATATGGATATTGTTGTGATTGCGCACAGAGGTGCTCACAGCAAACAATTGTCCAATCCAGTGAAATAGCCTAAAAGCATGATGGTCTACTACATGTTTATTTTTACTACAAACACGTGGCTCGGGGAATTTTAAGACGCGATTTCAAACGACTGCAGGAAAGTCAGCTAACAATATCTTTGAAATTTGTCATATGAAATACGAGGATTGGGTACTTATTAAGATTTCCCATGCTCACATTAACAAGCAAAGTAAGTTTTCCTTATTAAATAGTACTTTGAAATACCGCTCACAAAGTCTTCACTAGTAAATAAGACTCAAGATTTTAAACTCGATATTGGTTAATTTGCCATGTTTAAACTGGTTAAATTTCTGTAGTTGTTGCTCAGTTATTTGTTACCAGAAATTAAAACTTGCATTTTATAAACAAAAAAAAAAGATTCTTAAGTTGCATTTTTTAAAAATTATTTACCTGTTATATAAACCCTCATGCACATTGATCATTTAACATGAGTATCATATATTTCAAAGTTGTGTACGTTATAAACATTGACAATATGTGAGCACACCTCAGATTTATTGTTTTTGGACCAAGGAATAGTCACGTGAAATTGCCTTTTCACTGACAGTACAGCTATACAGCACGGGGAAAGCTGTCAACAAAAGGACTTGTATAATGGAGTGAAGAAAAACCTAATTTTTATCACTGTAAATCATTTGTATATAAATGTGAGCATGGAATCAGTAGATAATGATGTTAATATTGTATTAAGTGTATAAATTGCTTGAAAAAATGCATCAGGTTTTTCCGAGAGTGATTAAAAAAAATCGCCTTTTAGAAACACAGGTGTAGTATTTTCGTAATAGACCATAATGCAACTCATTGAGCTGATTGGTCGATTTGTCAGTCACGTTGGTTCCTCACTTAACATGTAAATTTATTACGACGTCAAGAAAATAGTTTCTTCGACCTGTTAAAGTACATTTACAGTAGTGGTCTTATTGTAATTGATAGGACGTTGGGAATAAAAGATAGAATAACCCACTTGTGCATAAAAAATCATCACTTTTTTATCTCAGTATATTTTAACATTTCATTAGACAGACTTAAGTCAAAAATCGACAACAAAGGTTGATGATAAATAAAATGTCTTTACTTTTCAATCGTAAACGTCCCCTTGACCATGTAGCATTTGGTTAATCTTTATCACCCGTATACAGGGTTTATATATATTATATATGCTCACTCCTGCAATGCAGATGATCTCTAGTCTGATTTGAGGAGGTCCGTGTTTGCTTAGCCCGAATTTTGTATTGTTTAATGGACTTTTAAGTTTGAATACCGTTGGCTATCTCCATATATTTCATTCGTCGTAATGAATTTAAACAAACACTCGTTCAATGACATTTAATTTTTTTCCTATACATGAAGAGCTACAGATCCAAGCGTTGTTAAAACTTTTGAATTTATGCGGACGATTTTTTTGTCGCTCACTTTGTGTATTGTTACTTTCCCCAGCTTAAAAAAAATGATATATAGTTATAATTCATACATTAAACTTCACTTCCTGATAATTTACTTGCCTTTCAACGCTAACAAATGGCTGTTTGAGGTTACAGACGTCGAAATGGAACTCTTTTAAACCAACGTCTGAAAACAAATTTACATTACTGTTTCAGGCCGTTAAAAGGTAGATAAAGTATCAAAAATAAGAGTGAAATATATGATGAATTATAAGATACCATTCTAAAAGAAAAAAAATAAAATAGCGACAAAAAAAGACAGCGTAATCGGAGGTTTTTACAACGTTGTACCTGTGGCTCTCTGCTTTATCTGTCCGAATTTACTCAAGCAGAGAGCTACAGTTCTGCAGCTATGCATGAAGATCATCGATAGATAGAAGGAACTGGCTTAAAATGAAGTGCACAAACGAAAAAAGTTCCGAAGATGGACCAGTTTTAATCCAGAATGTATTTGGAAAAAGAAGTTGAATCCTTCATCTACCTGGGGAGTGTGGTGGACAGACACGGTGGCACAGACTGCGACATCAAGTCAAGAATTGGCAAGGCTAGGACTGCATTCACCATTTTAAAGAACATCTGGGCCTCAAAGAGCATACGTACTACCACCAAACTGCGGATCCTCAACTCCAATGTAAAGTCCGTCCTGCTGTATGGTGCAGAAACGTGGAGGATGACTAAAGCTACCCTGCAGAAGATCCAGACATTTTACAACACCTGTCTCAGGCGCATCTTCAACATCCGATGGCCTGATAGGATCTCAAACGAAGAATTATGGATGAGAGCAGGACAGGAACCAATGGAGGTACAAATAAGACAGAGGAAGTGGGGCTGGATTGGACACACATTAAGGAAGTCACCATCCAGCATCACACGCCAGGCCCTGACTTGGAACCCACAGGGCAAAAGAAAACGAGGATGAACTAGAAACACCTGGAGGCATGACTCGGAGTCGGAGCTAAAGACACAGAATATGACCTGGCACGATGCAGCCAGAGCAGCTCAAAATCGTGTTCGTTGGAGGACTGTCGTTGATGGCCTATGTTCCTCACGGAACGACAGGCCTAAGTAAGTAAGTAAGTATTTGGAAAAAAGAGACAAAGGAGAAAGTACTCAGTTTTAAGTTTACTCCATCAATGCGATCCACCACGGCAGTTCACTCGGCAGATCATCGCAGTGAAAGATCCTGTGTTCAAAAATAAATCACAAATGATTAAAGTAGACTAAAGATTTCTTCCGAGAAGTTTGGAATCTCGATCCAGATGCTTGGGAAATGATTTCTTTTTATTGTTGTTTTTTATTCTTTTTGCTTTCTTTTTCTTGAATGATAGACAGTACATGTGTAGGTTTATGATAGTAAATAAACTGCGCTCCCTCCAACGGTCACACTGTAAAACATATCAAAATATTGCAGTAGTAAGAGTGTCTGCTCTTAGGAGCCGATCCTTACGTCAAGGCCCCGTGGGGATCCGGGTTGGAATAGGTACTCAGTACCCCCTTGCTTCTCTTAAAGCCGACTAAATTGGGCGGTCCGTCGGATGAGACCGTATAATCCGAGGCCCCGACCGTGTCACAGCAGGTGTGGCACGATAAGATCCCCCCCCCCCCTGCTCAAAGGCCGTAAGTACCTAAATTTGCAGCCCTTGAACGAAAATAATGACTTCTCAATATCAGTGAAATATTCTGGAGCAGGACGTTAAACAGTATACGATCAATCAACATTACGTCAAGTGTTCGAATCCCACTATGGGACAAAGGCATCGAACCTTCGTATTTGACCGAATAGGCCGTAGTCCAGTGTTGCAGTAGGATGATACAAAAAAGATCCCTTTTTGCTTACTGGATCTGGGTGCCGAGAATGGGACAAACGTAACTGATCTCCACCGGAGAATTGCAGTCTCTGCCATTGGGTGAAATATTCTCGAGAAAAAACATACATCAATCTATATAAGTTATCCTAAAATATGGAATTTGAAAGGCCGTTCGTGTATCAAAGATATTACTAGTTATTTTAGATAATTCAAATCATGAATGTTTTAACTGCACATTTTGAATATTTTTAATAAATGATTTTGTATAAATACATTTTTCATTTTCATTTTTTTACAGTGTACATTTTTTATTTTAGCCCGCAAAATAAATAAGTAGAAAGATTTTGCTCTTTCTATATATCTTTGATTTAATTTGAAGAAAACGATGCCTTTTTTTAAAAAAGAATGATAAGACATCATGTTCAAATGCTATAAATCTGACTCTTGGTATAAGGACTGACTCACATTTATAAGTGTTCGTTCTATGGATACTAAATCCTAACAAAATGGTAAATTGTTTTCTGTAATAATAAAATCTGTCCAATGCCTGTTTGTACCAGTCCAATCATAGTGATTTATTATTGCTTAATACATTTGCATGAAATCCTAGTCGCAAAGGATTTCTAGATATATTTCATAATAAAATTTGCCTGAAGTATGTACAGATCAATTTTTCGCGACATGATAGTCTGTTGAAACCGCTTTCTTCGTTATAAAGTCATGTAAATTATAAAAATTATAAACTACATGTATCGATTAAAAATCACAACCTAGAAATGGATAACCTTTATAAGAGAGAGAAAGAGAGAGAGGGGGGGGGTCAGAAAGAAAAGAAGATAGAAACAAATTAGTTCCATACAAGATTGACATTCGTACCGTAGGTAGACGCAAGTTCAATAAAACTGCTGAAAAGGTAAAGCACTACAAGTTTTGTATTCATATTGTTCAAAATGAACTAGTTTCACACAAGGAAGTGCAATTTAATCGATATCGATAAGGTTAGACATGAGTATAAGATTTACAATCCCTTATAGAGCTTTACATGAAGTTTTGGAATGCCATTTAAAAAAATCAATTGAACTTGTTTTCAAAGCGTTAAGTTACAAAAGAAAGTTTTTGCCAGTGAATTTCATATCAACATTTTGACACCTTTTTTTCAACATTTGAATTATTTCTTAATGAATGATATCGACCATAGTAATGTATTATGTTCTTAAAAATCAAATAAGTTATTTGAGAACAATGGAAAATTACATTTATAGTCTCATTTATCTTGTTTTTAGTGTAGAAACATTTTAAGTATTCCAAAGAAAATGTGATAATCGGTACATTCTTAATTTTTTTTGAAGTGCCGAGTAAAAAGAGCCGTAGATAAATCAAACACTTGTCTGCTCTGGGAAATTTTAAACGTGTCGATTTATTCTTGTTTCATGTTTTTAGATATGTATATTGAGAAAAGAACATAATATCAAAAGCTTTATAATGTAATATTTTGATTAAATGTATAAACACGTCTCAAAAAGACAGAAAAAACAGAACAATTTAGTCATTCAGGTGTTCAAAATTCAATCTAAAAAGTGAAATTAAAAGGATTTCAAATCTAGGGTTAACGATTGCTTTTAAGTGATTTATGATTCATAACATTAAGGGTAGTCAATTGATGATGAAGATATTTCAAATACCCGGTAGTTAAAAAAAATTCGTCACAGAAAATACTTAATTTAGGTAAAGATCGAAACCATGCTTTGGAAATAGAAAGCTACTGATTTTTTCAAATTCACAGAATTTTATAGAAAAAAGAAAAGGAAAACAAATTAAAGAAGAAGAACCTGTGAAAGAATCATTAAATTTTATTTAAGTGATAGAGGAAGAGTATCTGTTCGTTATTTCCATATCCGTCTGATAAGAGATGGAATCATATCAATATTAACGATAAACGTCCATATTTTGCTCTGGTAATCCCTAAAAACAATGTGTCCTACAAAAACATTTAACTTTTCAAGTGGGATTTATACAAGTGATGAAGCAACTTCAAGTTGAAAATACCTAGAAGTTATGAAGCAAAGAATTTCAAGTTTAAAAAAAGTGAATTCAGTATAAAAAAATGTTATTTTTTCCTACAAAATTTTTTAAAAATGGATAAATAATAGAAATGTACCATACAAATAATTTCTATAATCGTATCTGATAAAATACTGTGGAGTTCAAAATTTATTTTATCAGAGATGGAAAAAAATTATCTGTAAAAAGTGAGAAAGGAAGAGTCTGTATATGTTTAACATCAAATGTTCCTTATACTATCAGATAGATAAACCCAGGAATATAAAGGCATTTGTTGTATATTATATTGCATTAAAATGTTGTCTATGAATATTCTTTAATAATAAACTATTGTACATTTTAAGATCATTTTTGTTATTTATCCATTTAACCAGACAGTTCTATCTAAATGATTCGTCAATATGTACTAATTTTCTCTCTATTACTTATTTCTTTTTTTTTGCACAAATGATTCTCTATCATAGTGGATTGGTAAGAGCAAACAAGCATCCGCATGATCATAATTTATGATTTCTAACATGAACATAATGACCTTTCTTGTGTTTAACATTTTATTTCCTCTTTATCATATATTTTTTTTCATACGCTTCAGCCTTTGAATTATTATAAAATAACTACTGCAATTTCGTGTAAACTAATGAATGTTCTATCTTTTTTCATGTTATTCTTCAATTCACTAGATCATTACATTATACTAATAAGCCTCTGTTCCATTTACATACCCTTTGCCTTCTTTACATATATGCGAAAGAAAAATGTTGCAAATTCAATTTACAAAGATTAATTTCGTATAAAACTGACCCGGCAAACTAAAAACTGACAATAAATGTATTGGCAAGTATGAATTCAAAGTTCTAAATCGAGTCATAAATAACCTTGTAAAAATATAATGTAGCATAGGAATTTAAATAAACCAATAAAAAATTGTCGACCATATGGTAAAGGGATAAAACTCTTATAAAAAGACATGGGTTATAAAAGGAATGTTTGCATGTAACAGCTAATGTAATTTGTCATAATAAGAAGGTCGACTTATTTGATCCAGTTCCTGATATCCGGGATTATCTTCCACTTTTTCATAAATGTCTGTATGGGACGATTTTTGATCTGTGGACAATTGTTTCGCGTTGATTGTTTCTTGATCTTGTCCCATGTTTGTTCTATTTCTAAGAAACCTAAAATCGAAAAATACTCCTGCATATTTTAATCATATTTATTAAACAAATAATTAACTTTCTAATACTTTCAGAAATCGGGACAACTTGAAATGTAAATCCAAATTAAAATAAATGATAAACTTACCAGATTACGAAGAAAATATTGAAAGCAATGCTCAAGCAAAGAATTGATATAACTCCGTAAAGAGATGGATAGCAGACACTGTTTCTATCAGAATCTGATGGTTGTCCTATTACTGTAAAAAAAGGAAACATATATTAAAATTTATCTTAAATATTGCCGGCAATCTTCAATACGTTACACCAATATGCTTCTGAATCAATAAAGCATTGTTTCTTTATTTTTCGTGATAACCCCATAAAAGTCTTTTTATGATATAAAAACATCCGTTGATAATTTCTTAGAAAATAATAATTTAATAATGAACATAACAAGAAAATAGCCAAAACGAGCATGCTCAGATGGGGAATTGACATGCCAGTATGCATTGTAGGAATATCAAATGTATTCACTAAGGCAAATAATAAAATATGTACAGTGCACCTTCAGATATCTGGACTGACAGATATCGTTTTTTCAGTATCCGGGGGATTTTTTTTATCTAAACAGATTTCATAAACATTATTTTATCTTGTTTAATTGGTAACCCAGGTATATAGACTACACATATCCGGACAGATTTACAAGGAACCACAGTGTCTGGATAAATGAAACTGCATTGTACTAGATCTTTAAAAATGAAATATTTATACAACGGTAATATTGATTTTATTTGGATGTTTGTACAAGCCATGACTCAAAAACATAAATATATGTGCTTATTAAAAGAAAATATGTCCGCCGCTTATGGAAAGAGTAAAGCAAACTTAGATCGTATTTACTTGCTTAATATATACTTTTGGTAGATTAAGAAATAAAAAAAAATATATTTAAAAAAAATGAGAAAAAAGAATCATCGTGAATTTGATCCCAGGACATCTCAAATGCTAATCAAGAAAAAAAAAACTTCTTTAGTGGCGATGCGCTAAAATTTCAAGAGAACTAAATGAAAACAAAAGCCTTAGGATTTTCAATTTAATGATTTTATTACCTTCCATTTTATTTCTCTAAATATAAAATTAAAACAGTTTGTCTAATTTAGTCTTAGTGTATGAATTTACGACTCTTGCCCTTTCCATGTAGACCTTAAAAACGTGTGTTTTTGCCTAAGCTATAGAAAGTTATAGCATAAAATGTCATTGCAATAAGCTCAAAGGCTTCTCAAGATACCGTGCAGATCTAAAATTATTAAAACAGGGAGGGAGAATTTTGGAATTCATGACCTTTACTCTTGACCCCAAAATCTACACCGGTCTTCAAGCCATAGGGATTTGCTTTGTAACATTACATCACAACAGCTTAAAAGCTTGTCGATGGTTTGCGTGGAAGCGAAAGTGTTAGAAAGAATTATGGTGTTTTTTTATTAGCAGGTGCATTTAATTCAGTTTTTTAGTCTGAGATTATTTCCAATGAACCTAAATATTGTTTATGAATATTTTTTAACAGAATAGCAACAACAACAAAAAAAAAATCGAGGAGATAATGACCAAAAAAAAAAAATAATAACAAAAAAAGATAGTAGAATTCAAAATTATGGTGTTGATGTATTTTCAGATTCATATTTCCATACTCAAGTCCAGTGAAGATAGATGGACAATTATGTAGACAACAAAAGAAAATACTAGTACCGCTGCATTGTCCCGAAATGGTGTCACATGTCCTAAGAACTTTACAGTTTTTGCTGCATGTCTCCTGACAGTTGTATCCATACATCCCGTCTGGACAGACTAGAAATAAATGTTAAAACATGCATGTAATAGCTTTTGTAACTACAAAAAAATCATCTGATATTTTCATTTGTCTCCACGTGGCACAATGCATTTAGCTCCTTATGCCGCCACTATACAGCAAAGAGGTAACTTCTTCACAACACTGTACTGAGTGAGGCCAAGTTGGATATTTTCTGAATATGCATGGAAATGTAAATATCAGTATAAGTTTATTTTAGCCTTTTAGTCTTCTAGTATTTTTATTTATGTAAACCCACTGACAATAGTTTAACTCTGTTTGATATGAAGAAACAAAATTAAGATTAAGTGAATTGAAAAATGCCATTTATTTACATTATAAATGACTGTATGAAAAAACACAAAATATCATGCATATAAACATATAATGCAGAATCAGAAAAATTGAACAATTGAAAATATAATCAATTTTGTTTCAATAGATATCAAAGGTGGGGTATAAAAATTGCCTTCGCAGAATTTTTGTTTGCGCGTTCACTGACAAGGCTCTGTGAGGGAATGGTGAAAGGCGTGAGAACCCGCGCGCATATCTTAGCATCCGACGGCCGAGCCTATAAATCATATCAATTTACAGAAAAATCTTCGAGAATTGCTTTAATCTCACGGATAAGAAATTTTGGGATTAAGAAACTAAATTGATAGCATGGGTCTGCCGTGTCAGATGTTTTACATAAATTAATTTAAGGATGTAAATTAAATATTTATGTAAACCCACTGACAATAGTTTAACTCTGTTTGATATGAAGAAACAAAATTAAGATTAAGTGAATTGAAAAATGCCATTTATTTACATTATAAATGACTGTATGAAAAAACACAAAATATCATGCATATAAACATATAATGCAGAATCAGAAAAATTGAACAATTGAAAATATAATCAATTTTGTTTCAATAGATATCAAAGGTGGGGTATAAAAATTCGCCACATTATTGTGTTTACATAAACGCAATAAACCCCATCCTTAAACTATTGTCTTCTAATGAATTGTTAATATTAATGCACAAACATAAATACCACACAGTTTCTTCAAAGACGGACAAGATGCTCCTTTATAAGTGATAGAAGGATCTAGTTCAAGCTCCATTAACCAGCAGTGTCCATAACACGTTATAATTAAGTTCACGATCCTCTGTCCTATTTCATCAAAGTTTCTAACATCATTATTACGGCCAACCAGAATCAAAAAACGAATTATACATTATATAAACACAACCAGGCGAATAAGTCAGAGGCCCATGTCCCCGTGACTTATAATTAATGTCGAAGAAAAATGAACGCAGTTGTACCTCCATTAGGTTTAAGTCAGAGGCCCTTGTCCCCATGACTTACATGTAAGTTCGAAAAATCAAAACAGTCCATCCTTTATTTGTAAGGTTAAGTCAGAGGTCCCTGTCCCCATGACTCAAGTTTGAAAATCAAAACATTCCATGCTATATTTATACGGTTAAGTCAGAGGCCCATGTCCCCATGACCTAGGTTTAAAATTCAAAACAGTCCATGCTATAAAGGGAAATTAAATATAAATCTGGAAACTTATATTCGCTATGTCCAAAAACCAGCTGATCGTAGTATGTGTTGATATTTAGTGCATAATCAGAGGCCCCTGTCCCCATGATTATACTTACTGCAGAAAATATTTAGATTTTCAAAACAGGTATGCGTATGTATTTCTTGTATGCGTCGGAATGCCATCGTCCCATCTGTTTAATCTTTTCGTCTGAAATACCCATTTCGGCCGCTGACGTTGCCGCACCAATTCGAAAACTGTGAGTTTTATAGAGTTTAGAATCGAGACCCGACCACTTTAAAGACATTTGTAGACAGTTTGTAAATTGTTGCCTTTGGATTCCATGACCATCAGGGTAAGAAAAAAGGGGACCCATGACTTGACCCCTTAGTGTAATAAATGACAACAGTGCTTGCACTGGACAGAGCCCTTCATTGGAATTACTAGCCTGTAGAAACAAGGAGGGAATATGTCGGCCAGAACTGTGCTTGAAAGAATCAGGTCTAATTTCTAGGCCTTCTAGTGTGTTTGATTCGTCTCGAACAAGTCTAACATTTTCCAGTAGCAAAACATTACCTCTGTGATGTCGAGATGTGATAGTTATTTCCCCCACTCTTAAGAAGGCATGGAAGGCCAACAAATACATTGATTTTAGCATGCTGCGCTGGTAAAACGAGATACCTAAATGATCAAGCGAGTCAACTAAATTTCTTAGAATAGACGGTGTTATAGGCAGCCTCGTATCCCCTGTACCTGGTTTTAACTTTTCATACCCTTGTAGCATTTTGCGAATTACAAAAAGCTGTGTTACGTCTTGATAGCCCTTTAATTTAAATATATATCCTAGAGCTGATAGATAACTTTTCAAGGTTGACGTCGCCATGTTGGATTGAAAACAAAAGGCTACAAAAAGTGCGACATGTTGAGATGATGGTGGTAAGATGGGGACATTTGGATATTGGTTGAAAATGAAGGACTTATAACATGTAAAAGCTCTATCGTATGATGACCTAGACGCTTTAGAAAGTGAACTCTGCAAAATGAAGTCTGCTAGGTTCTTTAAAGGTTGAGCATTGTTGGAGATATTGGTGTCGGCACTGGATTCATAGATGGGAACCCCTCCTTGAATTCTTGTACCATCGCTAGCCTGGGAAAGCGGCTCCGTGGACGTGCTTGGTAATTCCTGAGACACCTCTGGGGCTTTATCTGTATGCTCCTCGCTCTTATTATTCATTGCCGAAAGGACTGCTTCAGTGATTTTTGGCAGGGCTAATTGTATAGCGTTGTTCACCTGCTCGGCAATGTCAACAGAGGCTGATGTCTGCTTTCGACGTTTTGCCGGGCTTGAAGTCTCAGAGGATGGCGTGTTCTTGTTTGTAGTGCTCTTTGGTCTTTTCTTTTTGGGTGGCATATTTTGGCCTACAAAACGAGACACCTGTCTTAAGAATGAAGACACTCATAGTTCAAAACCTTATCTGCCTACATACATATTGAATTGACTTTGCATATTAACATGAAAAAATTTTAAGTATAAAAATGCCCTTGATCGCCAAATTAGGCTTCTAATGGAAATAATTTTTCCAAGCCTTATGGTGCCATAGACAACCAAGGACACCCAAATACTTAAGTGTGCAAAAGTTTCATAGCAGTCAATTCACAGAGGCCAAACATAGGCTATTTTGACAGATCACAAGGGAAATAATCAAGAAATTGCCAAAGCGGCATATCATTTACACTTGAGCATAATTCTCAGGTGTAACATACATCAGCGTGTAGCGACACTTCACACTTATAAGCTGCTAGCCATAACATAAAAGCAACTGCTCAGCTGTACATATTACAGCTCATAGCGACATATCGCAAACATCAAGATGCCATGTGCATCAAAATGAACAGAAGCCATTTCTACTGTGACATATCACAGTGCATATATAGTGACAGATCACTAAAACGATGCCATGTGCATCAAATGACTAGCAGCTATCGTAAAATGTTCTACACTCTATACACCATAATATTTGTTGGTAGTACATCGATATTCAAGCTAGCCGTTGCGGATAAATTGAAGTTAGCATATTCACAATGTTCTCTGATATACGATTGTAATCTATTTACATGAGAAGATCCCGCAATTAGAATAGACACCATTGTTTTGAATTATATGCTTTCACCAAAAAGCTAGTTCTGTTCCACAATAAAAAATTCAAGTACATGTATCTTGAATGCATAATTACTACAAAAATTAAAAATAAAATAAAACTTATCTCATAACATGAATATGGTGAAGGTAAACATGCCATCACTTTTGGATAGCCTTCAAGGAGTGCAATATTGCCCCACGTAGATTCCTATAGTATATCATCATCCCATGTTCTTTGTTAAAGTGAACGCCATCACAAAATATCGGATATTTAGAGTGTTTAATATTTTTAAGTTTCCAATATTGCACACTCGTTTTCTGTACCAGCAGACATTTCAATTCTCTGTTGAATTTGATCACAAGTTCATTATACGATGTTGTGTCTAAAAGTCGAGTCCTAAAACGAGGCATTAGCTGACAAATTTTCACATGTGCAATATTGTAGCGTGATGCGAAAGTTTCTGCGATGCATAAAAGGCGCAGGCTTAATTCCCTCACAAACGATTCATCTGCTGTTACATTGTCAACATCATTACCTCCTATATGTAAAATGAGTACACCTGGACGTAGATCAGCGATTTTCCTTTCTAACATATTTATATGAGCCGAACATGATAATTTCCCACCACTTATTCCAAAATAATTAATCGCCGTTGCGGATAAATTGAAGTTAGCATATTCACAATGTTCTCTGATATACGATTGTAATCTATTTACATGAGAAGATCCCGCAATTAGAATAGACACAATTGTTTTGAATTATATGCTTTCACCAAAAAGCTAGTTCTGTTCCACAATAAAAAATTCAAGAACATAGGGATCCGACATGCCGAGGAAAATAAACATCAAAAATTAAAATCCATACCTTTCTATCCCAATTGAATAGATATGAAGAGATCAACAATTAAAATTACAGCAGAATTTTTGTTTGCGCGTTCACTGACAAGGCTCTGTGAGGGAATGGTGAAAGGCGTGAGAACCCGCGCGCATATCTTAGCATCCGACGGCCGAGCCTATAAATCATATCAATTTACAGAAAAATCTTCGAGAATTGCTTTAATCTCACGGATAAGAAATTTTGGGATTAAGAAACTAAATTGATAGCATGGGTCTGCCGTGTCAGATGTTTTACATAAATTAATTTAAGGATGTAAATTAAATATTTCTGTAGAGAACCTTCAACATATTACCATGTGTACAGTTGATTCCTTGGTATCCCCTATCACAGCCATTCAAGCATGAACCGTTTATGTGATGACATTGTTCTTTATCAAGGCAAACTCCGCATGACTGAGCACAGTTTAGTCCGAATTTACCCCTGCTACATTCTGTTAAAATGTAATATAAAATGCATGTCATTTTAAAAAAAATTGAGCGGAAAATTGTCAATGTTTGTTTATAAAACTTCAAATAGAAAAGATATTTCAAAAATTTATTTTAAAAAGGTATAACAATAGCACGATCCAAGTTTAGTTATAAAGACCTTTTTTATTGGATATGTATTCCAATTTTCCCCGACGTGAAGTACTCATTCAACAACTGCATCATATCTCATGAATTTATTAATATGTTAATAAATCACATTAAATAATAAATTGTATCAAAATATTATGTCTAGTGAGGCATTCACTTTTTTTTCAAAAAATGATGGTTAATTAGAATTATTTTCTTTAAAAAAAATCTTCTGTATTTCGATAACGCTTACTTTTATCACACTTTGGCCCTTTCCACCCCTCCTGACATCCGCCTTGACACTGTCCTGTAACTCTGTCACATCTAACAGGGACTCCACAGTTAAGGCTACAAATATCCTGACAGTTGTACCCAAAACGTCCAATGGGACAAACTAAGAGGGAGAAAGATATAAGGATCAAAACATATCATTGATGCATTGGCCAATAAAGTTTTCTTTCATAATTGTTAGTTTTGTATGTCTAAAAAAATATGCTGCAATTTTTTTTAACAAAATAATAATTAAATACAAAAAACATTTCTTTTCAATTGCAAGGTATAAGAAATAAGAAAACAATCTTTTGGTTGAAAATTCCACGCAAAAAAAGAATTGTTTTTTTTTTTCATTTCTTAAATTTTATATGACCTGTACATGCGCAGACAAGATTGCAAGTGGATTTCAACATAGATAATTATTTAGAATTTCCTTTGCATCTTTTTTTTAAATCTTGTTGTCTATGTCATGGATGTGGAAATACCTTCTTTACACTTTTCTCCCTGAAATCCTCTGTCGCATCCATTTAAACATGTTCCATTGATATGATGACATTGTTTGAAATTTACACATGAGCCACATAAAATACTGCAATTTGCACCATAAGACAATGCATCACATTCTGCAAGATTCGGTATCAATGCTCATTACTAACAATGTACTAGTATTCTCTAGCATATGAAACAAAAATTAGGAAAAAAATGTGTATAAAATATTTTTATGAAGTAAATTAAACATAAATAACTCAGTAGTATTGCTTAAATATGTATCATTTTTTCATTGAATTACATTTAACAAGTTTTAATGGAAAAAGACAACCAATTAAATCGGAGAGTATAATAAATGCAAGCAAATCTATAATTTAAAAAAAACAAAACATTATGCTCTTCCCAAATGTTCATTAAAAAAAAAGAAATATAAGGTTTAAAATATAAGTCTATTTAAGAGAATGAATACCATTCTCACAGTATATTCCCTTCCATCCAGGGTAGCAACCAAACTTACAGCCACCAGTAAATCTGTCACAGCCTCCTTTACAGTTTGGGTTACAGAGCTCAACACAGTTCTTGCCGCTTCTACCAAATGGACAAGCTGCAAGAAGAATTGATTGGAATATTGTGAGTTTCTTGTAAAAGTATACTGTATAGACTGAATAGATGGAGAAATCCACGGTTTGTAATTTTCAAGCTGTCTTCTCTTCTGATGCCAAAAAGAGAGAAAAAACACACACGGAACTTAATGGAAATATTCAAAATGATAAGATCAAAGCAAGGGGTTTAGGGATAGTTACATGCCTATAAGTACTCAGGCAAAAGTGACACGAAATACCCAAAACTAAATCAGAACGAACAAATATCTCCAGACGTAACTAAACAATAAGCAAATCGTTGAGATTGAAACAATCAAACGACTTGCATAACTCGTTATCATTCAATGAATAGACTCCTTTTATTTCTAGAAATAAATATACCAGTATCCTTGAATCTTAAGGCATTTTTCGAAAATTATTTGATTTGAAAATTATTCATTTCCTTGAATTCAGGGAATCATGCATATTTTGAATATAAAACAATATTATCACAGATAATTCAATTTATGCCGCTATGAGAAATATATTTTATTTTGCACCTAATGATAATTCTGCATATCCCTGCGCAGTCTGCAGGATATGCGCCCTTATCGCAGCGCAATTATCATAGAACCTTTTATTGCGAAATCGCACCTTATTTTGCTTGACAGAGTTATCCAATCAAAATCCTTGATTTTGTTGCGCCATTTTTGTTAGTCTGGCAGTGCATTGAAGAAAAAAACCCACCACCCACCCTTTTGCCTTTTTGGGGTTTATGGTTTTATATTATTTTGCATTTTAGTCCAGATTTGTATTTTCCTAACTAACTTGTCATATGTTTCTTGATTGGCGCAATTGTTTGGACGCCTCCAAGGATATACTCATTTATATTATATTTTATGCATATTTACATGTACTCTGATATGTTCACTGCATGTAAATTTCTAGTCAGTCTCAGGGGGATCACACTTGTACCTTTCACCTGTGTACATGTAACCTGTATTGTTTAATATTAGATGATCCCCCTTCATGATTTGTTATACATTTTACCATATGTCATTAAATAAAATGACATATTCGACAAAACTGCATATCTGTGTTTGGTTGTTTTTCACTGCACTTTCAGGCTGATATTTCTCATAGGAGGCATAAATAATTATCACGCTGCAAGTTACATGCATGTCCCCACTATATATGTATATAACATACAAATGTATGATTGATTAGTGTTGTCACTAAAATTAATGTCAACAAGCACCAAAAGCTTATATTTTTTGAATTTATATTCCTGCATTACTTTTTGCTTTTCGGATATAAATCCCACTTTGTACAAAAAAGGAATAATACAACATCAAAAGACATACGTAATAAAATATAATTGTTCTCTGAAAAATCATATTACGAATGCATGAATGGAAATGATGAGTCTGGATAATCTTTTATCACATACTTAGTAATAAATACATCGAATCTGCAAAGTGTGATACTGGTGACATCACAATACCGCACATCAGGTACCGGTCCGAAAATCCATATCAGGTATCAGACCGTCACGAAGAAAAACCTTATTAAACCGGAAGTAACGTTTGTATTAAGTTTAAAAGTTGATTTTCTTGATTCTATTTAAACGTACATGTAAAATAATTCTTCAATGACATTTGCGGACTTAATTTTTCTTCAGTTGCCTACAATTGGCTCTATTAGATTTAATTTAAAGAAAAAGGTTATAAACATGCAAGAAACATTCTTCAATGAATGTATGTGAAATCGCATTTCAAACATATGATAAATAGAATACTACATACTAAAATCCATATCATATGGCACATCAGTCCTCGGGCCTCATATCATTCCTCGGGCCTTAGGCCCTCGGCCTAATATGGGGCCACTCGTGCTGACATGACATATATGATATGGATTTTAGTATGTGGTATTCTCTATTTAACGACTTATAAAATTTAATTACCGGAGATTTATACGTGTATGAAACAATTGCTTCAATTATACAAGACACGCAAGTTTAATGTTTTGTTTTACGTTCTTCGTAAGAATTTTGTAAAAAAGAATATTATGTAATATTTTACACAAGTTCCTAACGTAGATGCCATTGAAACTCCGTAATAACTTTGCATTGAAAAAAAAAACGTCTTGGAAATGAACAACGATTCTGCGGAAAGTAAAAATAAGAAAAGTTGTCGTAATACAAAAAAATGTATCTCACCTTCGTCACATGTATATCCTTGAGTACCGACGTCACATCCCTTTGGACAACTTCCGTTCACGTGATTACATTGTTCTCCATTACTACAGTTACCACAGGCCAAACTACATTCAAGGCCGTATGTATTATTATCACATTCTGAATAAAAAGAAGTAGTTTTCTAAATTTAATTAATTTGATCATAAGAATGCCTTTAGTTGCTGTAATATAAAAAAAAGAATATATAGTCTTTGGCATTATGTTTTTAAGTAAAAATTAGATGACAGCAAAGACGTTACTTTTTACATGAAGATAAATCCGTCAGTCTTAAGAGATTGAATCGATTCAGTTCCTTCGAATTTAATGGTTAGTATAGTACAGAATCAGTAATTAGGTTAAAATTATATTAAAGCTTGCTTTTTTATGATGGGAATCAGTGGCTTTTACAAAAGAATATAATGATCTGAAATACAGTATGCGTACTTTTTTCAACGGGGTCTTAATTCCGCGTAATCTCGATTTGTGTTTAATCCGTACTTTTTTCAACGGGGTCTTAATTCCGCGTAATCTCGATTTGTGTTTAATCCGTGGGTAAATTATTACGTGGATTTTCTAGATTGTCACGATATGCCTTGCATTTATTTTAAGTACGCTTAGACAAATTTCAGGGGAAAATTTGTGACCGCGAACATAGTGTAAATTAATTCCACGCGGAAAAAAAACATTTCTACAGTAATAAGGAATGCTATCTCCCTCTCTTTCGCTCACTCTCATACACCCTCACACAAACCCTCCAGCACATCCACCCACAACCACACACGTATATACACACATGCAAGAACAAACACGGGCTATACGTACGTTGTTTACATCGTGGACCTTTGAAACCAGCAATACATCCCAGACACGATCCACTTACAATGTTACAATGAGTCTCCTGACAATGTTTTGGACATGGTAAATTACAATCAATTCCATAAAATCCAGGGGTAGCGCATCCTAAGAGAAAATCAAATGATGAAATTGGATAGTTATATTAACTCCCTTGCATATCCCATTCATATATGAATTTATTATTATTATCGAGTACTTTTTTGATTCAATGAGAATAACGAGAATTACAAGTCATGGCGTCAAATATGTTCATCATTGTCATCCAGTTTTAATTCTAGGAAAGCAATAACAAATCAATTCTTAATAAGACAAATAATAAGAAATTCTATGTTTTTCTACTTGAAATAAATAGCTGTCATCAAAATTAACTGCTTGTGAATGAAATTTGGGTTTTATATATTCTATTGGTTATTTGTTAAAACTTAATGAAGGTTCCAAAAATAAAAATCATTTATAAAAATGAATTAATAGATAGATTGTCGATGCTGGACACCGAGGTATATTTCATGACATCGCTTGGCAAAAAAAGAGGAAGCTCAAAAACGTGAGAGGGGGGAAAATTGGGCCCATGTGCGTATTACTGGGGTATTCTACAGTAAATAAGGGCATCTGCAATTAATTAAAAAAAAAAAAAAAAAAACTTTTTATCAATCATTTGGACCTAAAATGTAAATAAGTTTTATTAAATGTAACAATGCATAATTTTTTTTTCCTTTGAAATATGGTTCTACTAGGTGGGACATGTAACTATATCACTGCTTGGGCGAATTGTATTCAGTTTTCTTACCATATACCTCAACTTCACATAGACTGCTAAAGGCAAACGTAGAATATCCTTCAGGGTAGGTAACTCCTGGGAGTCTCTCATTGTAGTAGATGACATACCGACCATGTTTTATACATTCTAGGGTAGTAACATTCGGTACTGTAGCTCTAGTGTAGTCATTGTCTTTGAAACAGAGAATTCCGTCATCTTTGTTGGTTGTGTTGGATAAGTAAACAGAAAAACCAAGGACTCTACCAGTATAGCCATGGCTTGAATCTAGAGGAATTTCAATACTATTTCAGAGTTGTCAAAATATCGAAAGATTAGACATCAGTCAAAAAATCTTGGGAGTCTTAAAAATAGTTTAGAATTAAAGTTCTATAAATTAATAATAGTTCATTTAATTTATATTGTTACTCTATATATCCCAAATAGTAGCTCGAAATAAAAACACTGCGGTCTAACGTAATTTTTTTTGTGTTTTAGTCTAGAAAAAAAAACTTTCATTGAAAGCTAATTATAAAAAATAAGATTTATGATAGATGATACTCAACCTCCAAATCCTATGAAGCAATATATACATGTACCTTTATTAGCATCGGAAACATTAAAACCGCAAGTTATTCTTCACCTACACAGTTATTAATTATGAAGTCATATGCTAACTGACGTTTTATATACATGTATCTATTGTTCGCATATTTTTAATTAATCTGCAGCAAAGTTAAGCTATGACATGCATTTTTTTGTATTTCGTTGAATTCCAAATATCATGATAAAACGATCTATTGGTCGCTGTGTTAATTAACGTTATATTTGACGTTATATTTGAAAGTGGACATAGTTTGTGAGATGATGATCCAGGTAGTTTTTGATCAATGAAAATGTCCTTTGTATTCAAATAAAATATCAGTTGTAGATAAATAAAGGGTCTCTAAGTTGGATGGGATATTTGATCTGCAACCATTATTATACTCTATTCTCTGACCTTCTTTATGGGCGCCGTCATGTTTGATCACAGGGTTTGACGCCATGAAGGTACTGACAACGTCATAATTAGGTCAAACCCCATGCAAAACTTCTCTCCGTTGTTTGTCAATTTAGAGGCATAATACAAAAACAAACGAGCGTTTATGACGTTAAAATTATAAGGTGATCTGTAAAGCCATTTTAAAAAATAGATATGAAAAAACAAATGCAAACAAATATATTAAAACTTTTTATTTTGCATGCATTTATTTTTGCGGCGATTTTTTTTTTCAGTTTATTCATACGCTGTACGTGTTTAGTTATTTAGAATTTAGTGGCCCTTTTGGGATAAGACACAAACAAACAAGTTTAGCATGTTTAAAGAGGGCAAATGGACGATTTATTTCCCGTTCTCATTAGTAAATCATACTACCTTTTCTCTCCTCCTTTTTTCACATTTCAGTAAGCATCTAAAAGAAAGGCCCATCATTGTTATGATTTTTTGTTTGCGCTGAAAAGTGTCAATATTTCTACCTGTCGATTTAACTGCGTGTATTGTTAAGAGATTTTTTAAAATTATCATTTTTTTTCTAAGCATGACACGGGGCACACGCCATCATTGGTTGGGTATTTTCATTTATCCCTGGCATCTAATAAATCTCTTATGATTTTTAGGTCTGCGTATGCACTGCTTTCAATTTGAATTGTCTGAAATGACCTTGAGTATGATTATTGTTTGTTACCTCTGAATTTCTCTGATGTTTACAAAATAGCAGAAAGGCCAAACAGAAGGAAACAAGTACGTGATATGACCGTGTTAGCAATTAATGGTATGCATCTCTGAAGATTAAATGAAAATGAATAATGATATAATTAAAAAAAAAGCTATCGGTGTATAGAGTACCCCATTGGACATTATCTGTCCTAAAGTAAAATGTGATGTGATGGATACTGAGCACTTCTCCTAGATCCACTCTCCAGGTTGCAGTTGTTTTATCATTGGCAGATATTGCACATTGTCCTCCAGGCGCTGACCGGTCTGTATACCGTCCATCTACCGCTTTCTCCGCTCCCCAGTCCACATTGGGGTAAGGATACTGCTGCCATGCAAGCTTGTTTAATGCTACGTTTTCTAAAAATAGATTGAAAATTTACCTTCGTTGAAAATTTAAATATTATCCACTAAAGGATTTAATTTATTTCCTATATAAGCACGATATAAGCAGAATTTATAAGACAAAGTTTAATTTTGGAATTATAATTAAAGGTGCTGAGATCTCTAAAATTGAATATAGAAAAAATTAACTGCCTTTTAATTGTTTTAACATTTTAATAGGCATTTGAAAATCGCTTATAATTACTACTCTCCAAAGAAAAAAAAAACAATTTTTACCGAGAAATTGCTTATGCACCTCGTCAAAAATTCCGCGTAGACGTTGTATATTATCAAAAATAGTACAACGTATTGGAGAACATCCAAATAGTGCATGTATGTAAAAACTGTGTTCGTTATATACGTATATGATTATGTATATCAGCTTATTCTTTTTTCCCATTATTTTTTTTTCAGTATAAATAGTAGTAATTGTTATCTTGAATCTGTTAAATTTTAAGTTATTTTTATATCTGTGTCGATAAAATTGATGTTTGGGTCGACTTGAAAGCTTAACAGAACTGGAAGATCAGTTGGACTTTTTGATATCATTTTTTCCCGTCATTCTTCGACCGTCCGTCTTCATATTTTGTCACATTTTACCATCTCCTCAAGAAATGCAAAACCATTTCAAAAATACCGTCCGGAAAGGATAGCATTTCAAATAGTCAGAATGTATAAATAAACGACCTTGAACTTTGACTTCTTGACCTGAAAATCAATCGGGGTCTTCCTTAGGCCACAGGGAGTTGTTATGTCAAATTTCATTGCACAAGCTCAAAGGGCTCTCGAGATATCGTGTGGAAACGAAAGTGTTACAGACAGACAGAAAGACGGACAGACAGACCGACAGACGGACAGACGTACAGACCTTAATTAATATCCACCATTTTTTTAAGTTGGGGACAATAAAACAAACGGGCTGGGATACTTTAAGAGGGGTTAGAGGAGTCCTAGGGAGTTTTGGTATAAAATTACATTGCAAAAGCTCAAAATCTTCTTGAAATATTGCCAGGAAAGGATAGTGTTACACACAGGCAGAATGTATAAATTTACGGCGTTGAACTTTGACCTTTTGACTTGAAAATAATTAGGGGCCTTCCTTAGGCCACAGGGAGTTGTAACTTGAGATATCGTGTGGAAACAAAAGCGTTACAGACAGGCAGAAAGACGGACGGACGGACAGACAGACCCAAATTGATATTCCCCACTTTTCAAGCGGGGGAGAAAAATGCAGTTCATATTGCTTTAAATAGTGTAAGTTGAAGTTTCCTCAAATCACGACTCCTGGGGGTAGATTTGAAAGATCAGTTTTGTATGGGATAACAAAGTAAAAAAAAAATGTTGCATTAGATAGAAAGTAAAAGGTTTGAAATTTAGGACTGCACTACCTGCGCAGATTGATGAAACATAGGGTTTCTTTAAACGTTTGTTTCCAATTAAAAAGACAAAATCATAATGATGCAAGTACATCTTACCATAAGCAGATATATGTATACTTCTTTCGGTCAATAGTACTCCACTTACACAAAAATACAGTACAATGTGACTTTTCATTCCGTTTTATATGTAATTCAGGAAGTAAATTCTAGACAATTACCTATAGCTGTTATAACATTGATGTCACGATTGAATAAGCAAGGTGTGACATCTCATGATTTAAAAAAAAAACAGGACTTGGCATGATTTATTTATTTAAAGTACATTAATGAAATCATTCAACAGGTTTAAATGGTTTCTTGGGGGTATGAAATGGAAGAAATGTTTTTTTTCTTATGGTTGAGCTTATGTTATGGTGGTGCATGGGTGTATCTAAACTATAAAATTATCTTCCAATAGCGTAGAGTTTTTCATATATAAATTTGATTTTTTAAGCAAAATTGCGAAACCTCTGTTAAATTCCCTTTTTCATCTCCTGTTCAAAATTACGAATATTTATAAATGATAAACATATGATCAAAGTTTCAGAAGAAGTTATTTACGTTAATGTATATAAGCTAAAATATCTTCAAATCTATATTTTTTGAAGCAAGATTTATGTTTGCTTCAATTTAATGCTGATCAATTTACAAGAAAATGGTTCTATAAATTTTATACCTGGTATTAATTGTTTTTAATATATGACTTACTATGTTTGTTACATTTGACACATCATTGCAAAGGTTTCTTTTTTCTATAGCAAATAATTTCATATAATCATTTGTGAATGATAAATTTATCATTCGCCAATGATAGGACTACTGTGGTTAGAAGAAAAAAAAATTTTCTCATCAGATGTGATTAACTAACGACTGTATTTAAATACGAGGGTTGATCCAAAAGTAATGTCACAACTTTGATAAAATTGCTATAAATCTACGTAAAGCAAGACCATTACACATAATGGAAGCTTTATCTATTTCATATGAGACTCGAAAAATTCAAAGGAATATGATGTATACTTTCCGAAATATCTTATTATAAACAGTGTGTGTTAATGGTAGTCGCCGCACCGACATATAACGTCATATGACGGATACGCATCGACATATTTTAAAGCGTTTTCCCTCCGTTTCATTTAAGATATTTGTGATTCGCAAATTTACTTTCACCAATTTCACTTTCTTAAAGAATTCTTGGTACCATTATACACCCATTCTTTTCATAATTGAGTCCTATGTCATTTTTTTTAACAGTACCATAAGAGAAACTTAAAATAATCACGTCACTCTATACTTCTGTCTTTTTTGACAACGTCAGACACCATTGAAAGTTTCTTTCCAATCTCCTATCTTTCGGTCTTCTTGTCCTCTGCTAATCATTCAGTGACCAATCACCGGCCCAAAATTGCTGAAGCCATCCATTAAGGAGTCTCTTATTTACATTCTCTATTCTGTAAACCTGATTAATAAACGTAACTGTCGCTTGTGATGATTCCTATAAAAATGCATTAGAACTCATCGACCCGTTTTTCCCACTTTGACAATCTCTTTGTAGAATTCAACGGAGTAAAACCACAATCTTTATGATCACAAATACTAATGCAGTCAATTAATTTTCAATTAAAGACTAAAAAATGACGAGAAGTGTGTGTGTTTTTTTAAAGGCTTATTATGTGCTTTTCAGAATCTTTTTAATGTGTTTGTCTTTTTCATTCTAAGAAAAATAAATTCAAATAAACATTATTAAATTAAAATCTTAATGTTAATTATATTCATATTTAAGAATCTTTTGTTCTATTGTATTTAATAATGTGACGCCAAATATAAAAAAAATGTGGACACTGTGACATTACTTTTGGATCAACCCTCGTGACTTTAGCTTTCATTCTAAGTATAAGTATTTAAGACTCAACATTGATGTATTGCATTATCACATATGTGATTTAAAAAAAAATATATACTAGTACCTAAATACAATGTTTTCTCTATTATTCCATTTTCTTTTTCATTTGACTTTAACTTGCTCATATGATCAAGTATATATCAGCATAATTAAATCCTGTTACAAATAATAGATAGAAGAAATGCATATTATCCTAATGTTTATTTAAAATGAAAAAAAAATCGAACAATTTAAGTTTCGACATTAGACAGCTACAATGACTTCATTGATGTTTCTGTAAGAAAAAAAGCACGATTCTTTGGCTCCTATATGCATATGTATTGTTATAATTTGTATTAAGGTACTTCTGATAATAACTTAGATATTGATTTCTCTTATGTTAAAACAAATAAGACATTTCTTTGTATATTGAAAATTTAAGAAATGAAGTCTTTAATAGGTATAAAATATGTAGAGACAACTAACTAAGTGCACTAATTCTGTGTTTTAATAGAAGATAAAAAGTATCGACGTTTAACACCAAATGGTATAAAAAATCAAATACATTAGCAAAACAGCATAATACTCAATCTGTACCTGATAAATTGTTTAAAGTAATTTGCAATACAATATTCTAGACTTAATTATCATTTTATAATAAAATACACATTATAAGATCATTTTTTAAATCATTTATTTATCCATTTAACCAACAAGCTGCTGTACATTAATGAGCACTGCCTGGTCTATAAATAAGACCTTTTTCTTTATCTCAGTGTGTGTTTTTCTCTTCCATCAAATGATCATTATCACGGTCGTTTGGTGAATGGAACAAAAGTCTGACAGTGTTTGATCATTTATTTGAAATTTCATACTTAAACATCAACACAGTTTCCATGTTAAACATGAAACCATGAAACCTGTTTCCTCATTATTTCAAAATGGTGACTTTGCCATACTTTTCAGCCTTTGAAATGTTATTGATGAAATTTTGCAATTTGATAAATAAAACTTAATATGTTCTTCGCCGTTTTGTATGTTCTTCTTTACTTCACGTGCATAAGTCATAGTTGTATACAGGCTAATTTTTCCCGCTGCTTAATGACTTCATCACATGTGAGGGAAATTAAAATGAGGCAAATTCAAGCAACGCAGTATGACTTCTTGAACAAGACTTAGACTTGGCAAATATTCAAGCAGGCAATATTGTTTGTAAGTCTATATGTGCTAAAATAGCATTGGGCGAAAATTCAGTATGAGTGAAAATTTTGGCGAGGCGCAAATTTATCGATTTTCTGAAAAAAATGTAGTTTTTTTATATTTTCAGCAAGAAGCACTTTTAGCGATATTTAAAAGCTAACTTAAAAGCCTATTGCAGCTAAAATGCATTTAATTTTAGTGATATTCTATTTTAGAGATCTCAGCAACCTCGATAAAAATGTCAAAATTAATTTCTCGCTAAAAATTCTGATTGTTCGTTTACCATTGTACAGTGTATATCCCAACTTTCATTTACAAAAGAAACTAAAATTATTTGTTAAAAGGATTAATAAAGTAAGTAAATGACACGGGTAATACAAAGGATTGCCTGCATGTTAACTCTAATGTAGTTTGTCATAAAGAGAGGGTTGACTTAATTAACCGAGTTCTTGATATCCGACATTGTCTTCGACATTGTCATAAATCTGTGTTTTAGAAGTTCTGTGATCTGTAGACAGACTCATTTGACCCGGCTTATCATAAAGCTCTGTGTTAGGCACAGCGTATACTGTGGACAACTGGTTCGTGTTTTTCATTACTTGATGCTGTCTTTTGTAAAACCTACAATAAAACAAAATCGTGCACATAAGAATGATATTAAAAATAGAAACTAACCACCTTAAATATCATAAGCAACATTGATTATATGTGTTGGATAAAATGAAAACTCACCAGATGACGAAAAAAATATTTAAAGCCAGGCTCAAGCAAAGAATTGTTATAATTCCGTAAAGAGATGGATCACACTGTCTGCTTGCCTCAACATCTGAATATTTTGTAACTGTAAGAAAAAATAAAAACATTTAATCACATATTTTATCCAATTGATTGATTGATTATATATTGTTTAACGTCCCACTCAAGAAATTTCATTCATTTGGAGATGTCACTGTTTGCCGGTGAAGGGCTTCAATATTAGGCCTATACTCGGCACTCAGGGCCATGAGCAGTAAGGGTTGTTTAACGTGCCAATGACACAGGACCTACCGGTACGTTTTTAAGGTTATATCCGAAATACCCGTGATGTTCACTTCTAGTGCAGAGCGCTTGGCCAAGAAATAGCCACTACCTACGTTTATGTCTTAGGTTTGACGCAGTGTCGCTAATGATAAGCTAACCCGGGCCTCTCGATCACGAAGAGAACTCTATACCATAAGGCTACCGTGTTATTTTATACGAAATCTAACTTGAAAACTTTGAATGGTCTCGAGAATTTAAAGAAAGTAGTTTCATAAATTCTCATGACAGCAAAATCTCAATTATTTCAGTTTGATATTTGTGAACAGCTATCGCAGGAGATTTTCAATGCGCTTGTTACCCAAGTCGTACACTTTGTAAACCGATGCTCAGCTTAATAGTCATAAAGTCAGAGCATGATTATTTACTATTTTTCTTTATCTCATGTTGTATGAAACATATGGAGATAACGAACAATATTCGTGATTTAAAGTCTGTAAAGCAATACAAAGTAAGAGCAGAGCAAACACGAATTTTAAATATCAAAGGTGGGATCAGGTGCCATGGAGGAGTGAGTGTCCCATGCCAACCAGTTTGTTGTATTATATTCAAAATCTTACGGAAAAGTAATTTCTACCCCATATTTTCTAATGGAAATGAAATTCTTAAAAATGTTTTATTAACCATATTTCCTCAAATTTTGGTCTCTATGCTTTGATAAAAATTAACTTTTTTTGATATTTTTATCTTTCTTTTTCGTACATGAAACAATAAATAATAGAAAAAAATACGAAGATATAGCTTTCAGGAAAGATTTCAAATAGATATAAAATAGCTTTGAGGAAAGGTACTTATCGTTCACAGCATTATACTTTCAAGTTTTTGTTTTTCAAATTTTAAATAAGAAAAAAAATATGTTTTCGTTTCTCGGTACTTTAAATGCAATTTAATATAACAAAGAAAAACATTAGTATGTCCTTCTTACAATTTGAAACAGAAAGAAAGAAAACTAACTGAAACCAAAAATAAAATACCCTGCTCGCAGAAAGCTCCCTTCCATCCTGCACGACATCCAAACTCACAGACACAAGTGAATCTGTTACAGCCTCTACAGTTTGGTTTACAGAACTCATCACAATTCTTTCCGTATCTACCACATGGACAAGCTGTAACAGAAAAGTTTATTGTAATAGTATGAATGTGTGGTCAAAAAGGGGGCTTATATGTATGGTGTCTGCATATTTCTTTTAGTTTTATCATTTCTTTTATTATATACCGTATTTGTCACACAATACAGAATGTTGCATCCCTGATATGAACACAGGTTAGCGCCCTATATTATACACGCTATGGAAACACCCTTTATTTCACCCTTTTTCAGACCCTTTAATTCCTTTTTCCGGAACATATCTGTACTTTTCATTTACTATCATATTCAATATAACCCTCGGCCAATGACATTCCTCTGGTCTTCGGCCGTCGGGTTGATATTGGAGTTTTGGGGTTAATATGGGACTTGATACAGATTTTGCCATGCATTATTTTCTTTTTATTTAACATCAAATGTAAGTAATAATGTATATTTTCTTTAACATTGCATTTCTACTTGCAAACATTACTCAGCTATGCTAAGAAAGGTCAGAGTTCACCATCCTGGTACACCGCATCAGAAGTTAATTTTGACGTCATGGAAATTTAACAAGCCACAAAAATTCATTGGCATAAATAACAACTCGAATTTATTTATTTTATCAATTATTTATAAAATTTTGTAAGTTTCGATACTTGATAGCGATACAGTCGAGTAATAGAAGAAAGTATTTCGTCAAATATGACGTCATCAGCCCTGACATGACGCAGAACATTTGATCTAGAGTATTAGATTTACATGTTTGATAATTACAAGAATGCTAAAATATATATAACATCACCGCTAATATTTAAATCTAATCATTAAAACTAAAAGAAATAACTTGTCATATAAAATTTGTATAGAATATTAATTTATTTCGTAGCATTAGAGTTGCACATGAACAAGGAATGTAGAGAATATCGCTCAAACGATAAATCTATTTGTTAACTACATCAAAAAAGCAAGGGCATAGACTATTTTGTTTAAGCTGAAATTTGGAATATTTATTGCTTATATAGTGTATATTTTGGGCTGATCCTGGTCAACATAACATTATTTTTGTTTATAAACAGAATTTGAGCGAAGTGGATATTTTTAACTATTATCAGCACTTTCGGCAAACTTTTCAGTACTTCTCAAAAAGCACACACTGGCTCCTAGCACTTTTTTGGTAGAAAAAAAAATATGCATCTTTTAAAGTGTACATTTTTTTTTTCGTGGAAATTAAGCATATGCCGTTGCACTATCCTCATTTCCTACATTCAGCGTAACGATTCTATTTTCATAAAAGTCGTGCTGATACATGCGATATAACTGGTAATAAATACGGCCCAGTCCTATCTATTATGGATGGCTATATTGCATTTTCTACATGTGTTCAGTTGCTTTGTTACATTTTTTAAAAGAAGTAATACATATTAAAACGCTGCTAAGGTCTGATTTTCCATATCGGTCCTTAAAATAGCTGATAAAGACATAGAGGAAACTAGATCAAGAAGAAATCTTAAGATGTAATATCCAACTTTTTATCTCCATTGAAATATAATTATTCATTCCATGAAAATTACTCCCGAATGGAAAAAACAGGCCTATTAAAAGTTATCTATTTATAATTATTTAGTCATTTCTCATAGTTATCAAATTGCTGATAAATAGAAGATTTGCGATGAGGATATATGTTTTTTTTTTCATTTATTCATTTTGATCATGATGAAAATGTTCAATAATATTTCATTGTTCGTAATTTATCAGAATTTGGTCATTAAACATGTTTCCTAATGCATTTAAACATAAATTTCTTAGCATAAGTGCCATTTATCTCTTTAATAACTTTTTTTTAATGTTCACCTTTAAAACCGATTAAGGAAACACACAAAACTTCTGATGAAAGTGCAAGTAAAAAAATGAATCGTTTCTAACAAAATTATTTCTCACCTTCGTTACACGTAAATCCATGAACACCTACGTCACATCCTTTGGAACAACTTCCGTTCACGTTATTACATTGTTCGTCATCACTACAGTTACCGCAGGTCATGTTACACTCAGGTCCGTACCTTTTATTATCACATTCTAAAAATCATATTTCCTTGAATAGTTATCTAATTATAAACAATTGAAAAAGAAAAATAAAGGCAATTGTTGTTTTGCAAAAGCTTTTAGAAAAAAAAATGGATATGATGTATGACAACAAAGGCGACACTCTTAAGATATATCAAATTCATTATACATTATACGACATTTACGTGACCCATCGTGTTCATTCAGATATCACTGTATAGGTCAATATTATTTTTTTCACCTATAAAGTTAAACGGTATTTACGGGATCTACAGAGGACTTTGTTTGCTAAAAGAGAACTGAAAGTGTTACTGGAGTAAACAACACGATCAAATTAAATCCCACCCTCTCTCTCTCTCTCTCCGTTAATATATACGTACGCTCCTCACATCGTGGACCTTTGAAACCTTTAGTGCATCCCATACATGATCCACTTTCAATGTTACAACGACCCTCTTTACAGTTGGTTGGACACGGTAAATTACAATTTTCCCCATAAAACATTGAGTTAGGGCATCCTAAGAAAAGAAATTAAATAATAATACTCATATAACCCCCTCTGTATATACTTCCAACAACCTTTAAAATATGAATTATGAAAAATCTTAGATTATTTTTTTCTGCACATTTACAACGTATTAACATTATTAAAACAACAAGGCAAAAAAAAAAAAATAAATAAAAGAAAATTCAGAAGTTTATAAACTGTTAATCTGTAGAAGTTTACATATTGGTTTGCCATCGATATTTACCGTAGTAAATTTTTTTTATTTTATTTATTAATATCACTGGTTGGTATTTGAAAATTGCGTTACAATCATCCATTGCTATGGTATTTTGAACAAGATTGATTTAGGGTGGTTATTTTAATTTAATCTGTGCATGTAAACAGTTCAGAATTTTCCTTGTTCTTGTGTTGATATCAATTAAAATCCGTCTTCTTCATTGTATTCAATGAGAAAAAAACTTTTTTTTTATTTTTCCCTAAAAACCGTCGCCTGTTTGGCGCAGTGGTTTGAGTGTCTGCTCTAGAGTTGCAAAGAAAGGAGTCAATCCTTAAGTCTCAGGTTTGAATCCCATTGCGGGACATGGAAACCGGTCCCGTGTCGCAGTAGGTGCTGGCACGAAAAGGATCCCTCACTGCTCAATGGCCCTGAGTGTCGAATATAGGACAAAATTTTTAGCTATCCACCGGCAAGTGGTGGCGTCTCCATATGAGTGGAAAATTCTCGAGAGGGACGTTAAACAATATACAATCAATCAACCCTTAAAAAAATAAGACAGCACTATTTATAACTGCAAATACAAGCAATAAAGGTATCTACTAGAAGGAAAATAAAGAAAATGATTGCTCTCTCAGTAAATGCATTCTTCGGGCCTTCCTTTCTTTTATTTTTTCCCTTAAAACAGAAGTCTCCTTGGGTGTGGTACCTGAATACACCAATCCTTGTAATACTCGTACCATAAACTTCAAGTTCACAGAGCTCGTTGTAGGCGTACGTTGAATATCCAACGGGGTAAGTGACTTCTTGGAGTCTTTCATTGTAGTAGACAACGTATCGTCCATGATTTACACATTCTATAGTTACATTATCCGGAATAGTGGCCCGAGTGTAGTTTGTATCCTTGAAGCACAGGATTCCGTCGTCTTTTTTGGTAGTGTTTGATATGTAAACAGAGAATCCAAGGAATCGGGGTACGAGAAAGTTGCTTGCATCTGTTGAAATATTCAAACAATTGTTATGTATAAGATAAATATTGATATGATATTGTGAAAACCATTTAAAAAGTCCATTGCAATTAAGTTTGGGATGTTTTGGAACCTAACAAATTGAAAAAGAAAAGTTTATTAGAAATTGACCTGCGCCAAAAAGTTTAACCTGTTCACAAATCATGAAAATGCCTTACATATCCAATATCCATAATTTACTATAGTCATCTCAAATTCACTTACTAACAAAGTTTACACATATTTTAAACCAAAGTTTTCATGTAAATTTACATGTAAATAAGAACAATTTCATATGGATTTCAGATTGTTATATGATATAATTCTTTTTCATAAATGCGCATTTTTATAGTAGATAGAAATATTATTTGTATATTTACATATCTTCTACAAATTAAACATAATTGGTATTGATTTGCAGAAATTATTATCTTTAAAGCCTAAAAACAGTTAAATTGTAAAGTTTCATTGTAAATCAAAGAATCCAGTTATTTTCTATAATAATTATGAAAAACTATAGCTAACCATTGTAAATGTTTGTGAGGAGATGAGTGAATGCAAAATACAATTACTCGATGATGAATTTCAAGTTAATTTAAATCAAGGAATGCATTGTAGAAAACTTTCTTAATTCTTAGATCTTTCCCTTTAAGCAGAGTGGCCAAAAAAATGAATAAAATAAGCACTCTTTCACATGTTTGTGAATTCGACAATTGTAATGTCTTGGTCTTTAAAAAGTACTTCATATGTATAAGTATATATCAATAAAAGAAAATTATATGTATTAACCAATTTAAACTATTTTACGTTACCCTATGCCCTATTGTCTGTCCTGTAGTATATCCTTATATGGTGTATACTGAGTACCCCTCCTAGATCTACCCGCCAGGTTGCAGTTCTTTGATTATTGTCTGATATTGTACACTGTCCTCCATCGGCAGACCTGTCTGTAAACAGCCCATCCACAGCTTTATCGGCTCCCCATGGCCGTCCACCATACGAATACTGGTGCCATGCAGTCTGGTTTATTGCTATATTCTCTGTAAGCAGGATGGAGAAAATATACTGTAGCAGAAATTGTTTATTTTTTCTATTCTTGTTTTCTCTTCATATTATGCATTCATCAGAACCAGAGAATTGTAATTTATAGTAGATATACTCTGACAACATTTCTGCTTTTTAAAAAAATCCTAACAACAGCATCTGTCTTCATCCCATCTGTATTATCTTGAAATAAAATGAATGTAGTTTTTAAAAAAACTTTTCTTACTCAGTAAAGTCTTTTATTGTTCTAAAAAAAGTTCCACTAAGTTAATGATTAATTGTAAGGAAAGCGTTCTCAATAATTTATAAAATAATCGGGATTTAATAATGTTCAAAATCATAGCAACATATTCGGTGAAACTTTCAACAATGTAAACAATACGAATATGTTTAGATATAGTGTTTATAGGACTACAGCAAAACTCGGTTATAACGAAGTCGCATGGACCTTTGAAATTACTTCGGTATATCCGTTATTCGTTATAACCGTGTAAGAAATTCATTAAAAATTTATATAGCTGGGTATCCAAAATGACTTCGCTATATCCGTGAATTCGCAATATCCGTGTTCGTACTAAACGAGTTTACTTTACTTTTCTTAAAAGTGCACGGGTAGTTACAAAACCGAAGACCTCCGAAATCTCCGAAAAAGCAATAAAAAAATCCATTTCTTTTCAGGCGAGGGAGCTAAAGATCTGCAGCTTCACCAAATTCTGTAGCTCGCTTAAAAATACATCAATTTCCATTTTTCACCCTCTCTCTCTCCCTCTTATTCCCTGTGTTTGTGTGTGTGGTTCTCTTCCTTCAAGATCCAAGAAAAAGTTCATAACAGTATATCAGCGACAAAATTTGCGGATGTTCACGGTACATAATATTACGAAAGCCCAGAAGGCTCATTCGAGATTCGAGTTTCCAAATACGAGATTCGAAATTCGAGATTCAAAATTCGAAATTCGAGATTCAAAATTCGAGTTTCGAGATTCAAGATCCAAACGAACCAATCAAAAGCGGGTTCAACATTTGATTATTTCCCTTTATTATGTTTTTACTATCAAGAAATAGTTCAGTATAATTATATCAAATGGGTCATTTGATTAAATTACAATGCAAGAAAAAGTGTTATATATATTAGAGGGAAATTTAAATAATTAATGGAATTTTGATCAGCAAAAAATATTTTTATTTATATTATAGATCCTTAAATATTAAAATGGATTTCATATATCAGGAGTATATATATTTTTGAATTGTCTACTAAACTTAATTTTTATGCATATCCTGTGTTAGGAAAACCACAGGTACTTGTGAAAGGTACCACCCCCCTCCCCCCTCGATATTCAACCCTAGGGCTTATTGGACATTTTTTTTTCACAAGTTTTATTTATTAAACTTATTCATCATGTATACAATAACAAAAAATTGTAAAATCCCCAAAATAATCGCTCAACACCCCCCCTCCCCCCAAATACCCACTATACATTATAAGAGAAGGATATGCCACTCCAGTCTGTTTACGTTGTACCCCCACTGGTGTTAAATGCATTTATATATGTCGATTCACACTGTCTCTACATATACAATGTATTTCCAGGGGCGGATCCAGGAATTGAAGTTAGGGGGGCGCCAGATTCAGGCAGGGGGTCTGGGGGCCGCCTTGAGGCCCCCAGTAGGTCCAGGGCAAAGCCCTGGTGGGGGCCCAGGGGGCGAAGGCCCCGGAAGCTCTTGGATTCTAGAGGTTTTGTAGGGTAAAAATGAGGTCTACCGAGTAGACATTTAAAACATTTTCTCGACAAACTATGTTTTATGCTAACTTGGACAATTTTAAGAAGGCGCGCGCCGGGTGCGCCCCCCCCCCTTAAATCTGCCACTGATTTCTGTCTTAGTCCATGCTATCGGACTGACTCTGCATCACGTAATAATCCCACATTTTTTCCGTAAACAGCTTTCTTTCTTGTAAAGTGGGGTAATAAATAGTGTTTTTTTGTTTTGTTTTTTTGGTTGAGCGATTATTCTGGGGGTTTTAAGCCAGCGATTTTTTTCCTATTGTAAGGCTACACATAACAGAGAAATAAGCCCCGGGGTTCAATATCAAGGGGGTGGGGGGGTCTTGTCCACACGTACCTGTGTTTTTCTAAAAATTAAGACAAGAAACATGTATTGACGTAAGCGTCAAAAATAGGCCGCAAACCAATTAATGTTCCTCTTATGAAGCAACTAAAGACTATGGTGGTCTGTTTTTAAAATATCTTATATTTATCTTTTAATATATATCCTCGTGATATTAAAAGCTTGTGCTCTACATTGCATGATTTTCTTAATTATATAATGCATGTTCAGTATTAACCCCTGGTAGTCTGCGTCAACAACTTTTGAACCGTGGGCCTGTATGGCATTTACATTAAAAGTTTAAAACTAAAATTAAATGTAATCTACAACTAGATATGTAGTGTAGTTTAATTTAATAAAAATGCAGCAAATATGTTGGTATCCTTGCTCTCTCTTAGAGGAAAAAACTAAACTCCCTCTAGATCCGCCACTTCATTTCTTCTCTTTGAGTTGTAGCGGGAAAATTCTTGGCACATTGTAAAACGTGCATTATCCTCGTCTGCTAAGGGCCAAATCTTGTAATATTTTGTAGCCTGCTAAGTCTTTTAATGAATTTACATTTAACCATATTTTTCAAAATGTTTATATGTGTACATATGTACACGTCATTTTAAAATAAATACGTACAACAAATCCCGTTTGAATAGAGAAAGTAAAATTGTGTAATATACATAACGCGGTCTTTGATTTAGACTACGCCCAACACATTCTTAATTTTCTCCGCACTTCAAACATATCTAAATTTCTAAGTCAGTATTGGATGAATTATTTACCTCATTCTTCATAAGAATTTTTAATTTTATGTTTATTGTGCGTTTTTCTTTAACCTTAAGACCGTCTTTTTAATATACCATTATATTAATGTTAAATATTTTTTATTTAAATTGTTTTAACTCCGCAGAAACGCACAGCGACTTCGAACTTTCATATCATATAACCGACCATCTCCTGGCGGCCGGTAATTTGTCTTCAATACAAAAATATAATTATATACTCCTGATATATGTAATCTATTTAATATTTAAGAATCTATAATATAATTTGAAATATTCATTGCGGATCAAAAATCCATTCATTATTTAAATTTCCATCTAATATATATAACACTTTTTCTTGCATTGTAATTTAATGAAATGACCCATTTGATATAATTATATTGAATTATTTCTTGATAGTAAAAACATAATAAAGGGAAATAATCAAATGTTGAACCCGCTTTTGATTGGTTCGTTTGGATCTTGAATCTCGAAACTCGAATTTTGAATCTCGAATTTCGAATTTTGAATCTCGAATTTCGAATCTCGTATTTGGAAACTCGAATCTCGAATGAGCCTTCTGGGCTTTCGTATAATATAGACTACGTTAGAATATGCTGATGACTGTGTATTTCGTCCGCAATTCTTCAAGAAGGAAACATCTCATATCTGTACTAAATATTTAAATTAGCAATGTTTTTCTACTAAACCAACTATGAAATTTATTGAAAAACTATTTTCGTGTACAGTCACGCGTAAAAAAAAAATTAAACACGGAAATGTTCAATAACATGACGTAATAATAAGGCTACAGCGACGTTAGTAAAAGTATAACGATATAAGGCAGTAAAAATTTAAATATTGATTGTATTCCTGCTGCTTCCAAACATGTAAAACGTAAATTTAAGGAATATTTTAAGTTACGTGTGAATTATTGGAGTGTGGATCATTTCCGTAAATGATATCGTTTTTAAGCGGACAGGGCTTAAATGATTTGCAGGGTATGAGACAAGCATTTTAAATATTATTTAACGTATGAAACCTACATATATTTTGGATATTTTGATGACTAATTAAAGGGACAGAAGAAATGAATTGAGTTAAACCGTGAATATGTTCAGAAAAGTTACATGTAGGCCTACTAGTATTATGGTTTTGACGTTGAGTAACGTAAAGTGTTTTCGTTTTAGTGGTCCGTGTATGAGGGTGCGCCTTTTTTGTATTTCATGAAAATATCACTATTTGTGCTTTGTTTTTGTTGAAAATTTGCATATCAACAAAATGATACATGACTTTAATGAAAATAATTCTTTCATATATTTTTTTCAATTTTTGTCAGTAATTATCAATGTTGTCCACGAACTTTACGGACAACCCTCGTATACTTAGTTGAAAGTGCTGCAAACCTATATACATTCTGCTATCTAATTGCAAAAATTACATTTCTTAGACGGTAGGATGAATATTATGCTGGTCAACTACAATGATTATAGGATTTAATAACTAATTTATATGTAGGATTTCATGTGGTTCGCATCACCTTTGAAATATCCTCTTGCTTCTTGAGTTTATTTGTAAAAGCTTAGCGTGATACATTAAAGGTATGCCCTTGCAATTAACTGATTCATTAGATCCATTTAAATAACAAATAATTTCCTTCATTGGTATTTTGAAGACCTAGCATTTTTGTGTAATGTCATAGTAAACATTTCGCGTAAAAATAGTCCCCGCCTCTTTTATGTTATCTTAACTGTGCGGCGTACCGACGATTATCAAGGAACAAAGTGTTGATTATATTATATATAATCATTAATTTTTTAAAGATTGTACTTAAGGTGAAAATATTTAAATATTCTAAATTGAATTTTTATGTTTTGTTTTCATGACTAATTTGTTTCATAATTTAAATATAAATATCAGTTTTATTTTGAAAAAAAAAGAAACCAAGTTAAAACATCGGCAAATTTTCGTGAAATTGGCAACCGAATCTAGCAGAAAATTGCATCGACTTTTCTACGGGTCAATGGCTATTCCCTCCATACTAATCTCAAAAAATAGAACTTAAAGACGAGCATATATTTAGTCCAAAGTCTACTTAATAATTTACGGATAAAATGCATCAATTTATTTCATAACACAATTTCAAAATATGTTTTGAAAAAACTAGAGCAGGCAGCTAGATTAACTGATTTCAATTATCAATAATATTTTTTTAACAAAACATTTTTATAAGCAAATTCACCGTTCACGGTAGCTCGGTAGATCGGGAGGTATTGAGTTCGAATCTCGGCCGCGACTGACATAGGTTGATAAAAATGGGTAGCAACTGTTCCTTCGCCATGCGCTGGGCACTTTGAAGAAACTTGCGGGTCCTTTGGATGAGACCTTAAAAGTCAAGGCCCCGTGCCAGGGGCAGGCGTTGGAACGATAAAGATCCCTCATTGCTCAATGGCCCTAAGCACCGAGTAAGGGTCAAAATTTGAAACTCTTCACCTGAATACTGTGACGTCTCCATATGAGTGAAAAATTCCCGAGAGGTACGTTAAACAATATACAATCAATCATATTGTAAGCAAATTCACTTTCATTTGGCGAGTGCGAGTTGTGTCCAAGATATGATGTAGTTACGATATGAACATGTTACTTTTCATAGTTTCCTGAAAATTTCTTTAGATTTATGTGTATAATGGTATACTTTCTGTTTTACAAAGGTTTCCTCATGCATTGTCAACATCCACATTATAGTGTCGACATCAGATTAGAACTGCTCAATGGATTATGATAATAACCTTTAATATTTTGTTTTTTATTTGAATTCTAACACTATATAAAGTTTTCCATGTGGCGTCGATACCAGCGATAATGTTTGCTCAACCCTTGCATGGTAGCGTCCTTTCGATTGCATATATGTCAGTTTTTTAATGTTTTGATAAAATGTAGTTTACATGAAAGGAGATTGTACATTTCATCAATATTGTCGATATCGTATCTATATTGTATTATATTCGTCATTGATTTTGTGGTTGTATGCCTTTACGAGATACATGTACGGATGTACTTTCTTGTTATTAATTGGCTTAACTGTCGATATCGTCAATACCAAATCGTGAGATTTGAAAATATATCATTAATTCCAAATAACACATGCTAACATTTAACAAAAAATCTTATGTAAATCTTTCCTAAGACAATAACATTCACTTATTTTTTTTTTTTTGTCATATAATTCACATTTTCATGCCAATGTTGAAATTATGCCGACTTCGCTTTTGTCCTTGTATAAAAATGTAAAAACTCAATATTAAAAATAAATATGTTTATTAGGATCGAAACGATATCGTAGTGGTATTGTCGATGTCGACGACATGTATGGCGAATGATAGATTGAATGTAGGTTAATGAAACAATACTTCTAATGTATCTATATTGTAGGTCGGTGAGAGAGAGAGAGAGAGAGAGAGAGAGAGAGAGAGAGAGAGAGTGAGAGAGATTTGGATTTAAAAATTGTTAGAAAAAATAAATGCATCCTACCGTAGGCAAATGCTACATGTCCTGTTAAAATAAATCTAACAATGCAAAAGATACACGGCAACCAAGCTCCACTACCCATGTTCTTTGATAAGGGTCAAATCGATTGCAGGAATTGCTAATGAAGAGATTTTGAATTTCCGCAGCTATTTATGCATGTCGTTTTTGTTATTCACGTTGAACAGTTTGCGTGGTAAACAAAGCGGATCATTGAATTGGGAAAAAAATTCCATGAAAAAGGTTTGTGGATTTAGTAAGAAATTCACTTACGTTTCATTCGTTTAAATACGTAGTGTCATTGATATTGTGGCTTAAATTTATTAACTACTCTCTGTTTTCCTTTAAAGTCATCTTTACATAGTACTTAGAAATGCGGATGAATACCCTTGTAAAATATCCGGTGAGGCATCTTCCTTTTGTACTTTGTATTTCTTTTTAATGCATGCATAAACAAATTTTTACTTAATGTCACTATTATAAAGTTTCCTTAAACTTTTAACTACTTCCATAACACAAAACTGTCCCACAAGCTCGTTACCTGTAAAATCAACTTTCAAGAACATTGACTAATATTAACTGTAGATCACTTAATCTTTGCAAAACCTTTTTCCGCGAGATAGCCATTGACTCTTTATTAGCAAGACAAAATTTTCACGAATTGTGGTCATTGCTCTTTGAGAATGAAATTTTTGCAGGCATATTGTCTCGCGGAATTTCGCAAAAATAAACAACAAAATAAACGAACAAATAGTGAATTACAGTATTCAAAAACCCTATAAATTACATACAAATACATGCAAATAGATTGGGAAAAATAAAAGTTAAGTTAAAGAAATTCCTTTTTTGTAATATTTTTATCTGATTGAAAAGACGTTTAAAAAATATTATATTTTGCAGACCTAATTAGGAATATATAAGACCATTAAGATTCAGCTGATTTTTTTCCCTTAATTTATGTATTTCTGTTTACAAGCACCTTTGTAAAGGTTGTCAAACGACTTCATGTTTCGTTAAAGTTTGCGGCCCATGCCAATCTATGTTACACTATTTTCAATAATTTAAGAATGAAAATAACTGTTTTTATACATGTATATGTAAAATATTTATTTGTTCAAGTGTGTATTGTCTTTTTTGCGATTTAATGAAACTTATTGAAAATTATGTTACTTAATTTTAAAATCAAAATATTCATGAATGCGGGACAGCTTTATCAACTTTCTAACCTCAAAGGTATATCATCATTAGGTTTAAAAAATCTATTTCACATAACACCTGCTCAAAAAAATTCTTTAAACACTTGAAATTTAGTTTAACAAGTATTGTTCCAGAAGCATAATTATATCACCCTGGCGTATATCTTTTGTTATCTTCTTTGTTTGCAATTCCCGCGTGTTTGATCAAGCATCATAAAACATCCATGCCTGTACTTAGATTTATCAATCAGTCATAAGGCTTTTACAAACGCCTCGCGTGTCTCTTGTCATCACTACATTACTGTGTAAGATTTACGCTGATGAAATAAATCCCATAATAAAATGCAATGTTTGCTAAGATCTAAGTTGGCAATTCTAACACCATTTTCCAAACTTATCTTATTTTAAACTGATATGATTGATTGTATATTGTTTAACGTCCCTCTCGAGAATTTTTTGCTCATATAGAGACGTCATTGTATGCCAGTGAAGGGCTTCAAATTTTGTCACATACTCTGTACTCAGGGCCATTGAGCAGTTAGGAATCTTTATCGTGCCAGTGCCTACCGTGACACAGGAACTACATTTTAAAGGTGATATCAGAAGACCCGTGACTTTGACTTCTGATGCCGAGCGCTTGGCGAAGGAACAGCCACTACCTATTTTTACGTCTTGCGTTTGACACGGCGCCGCGAACAAGAATCAAACCCGAGCCTTCCGATCACGAATCGAACGGTCTACCACTAGGCTACCGTGAACGGTTTTAACTGATATGAACATCACATAAGGGATAGTGTAAAGAGACTTAAATGTCAATCTATCATAACATATAAAAATACCTACATGTATCTATGAAGCTTTTATATACAAACAATTTCTTGAAATATTTTAGAAAGATTAAGAAGGATTTTAGTGCTTCAGACTATTCGTTTTATTTTATAATATGACTTAAATAATACAAATTATACTAAGAGTAGAGGTAACACATCTCTTGTGACAGAGAATTCGGTAAAAATCTGCCTGAAACAATAACAAAATTTTTGCATTAAATAGGCTTTATTTTAATTTTTAAGGCAAAATTCAAAGACAGATTCTCAAAATCTCACTGCAGTGGATATGAGGTAACATATATTGCAAACAATCTCTCTGATAAAAATCAATTAGAGTGCACACTTAAGAAAATCATACGCAGTATCCTTAATTTATCCTTACGAATAACGTGTATTTGTCTATACGCTTTAAATATACCATATTTGTCTACTTACGTGCAGCAGGGATTATATCACACTCATTCCCTTTAATTTTAATGTGTATATATCAAACAAGAGTTAGAATAGCGATATTATATTGCGAATATATTCAAAATTATAGAAGCACATTAAAAAAAAACAATCCAGAGACCCTCATTGACCAAAAAATATACAATTTATAACACATCAATCCTTTCCGAAATTACCTTTTCTTTTGACTGTAAAAGTTCATGCACAAACCTGAAAGGCATGCCAAAGCCTCAACTCATTTTTCAAGAAAGACAATTTTGTTACACGATATATTTTAAGGTAAAATGTTCCACGAAGTTAATGTTATGCATGGTTGGTAGAAATATGTTAAAAATTATAATGATAAATGCTGTTTCTAGACCGAAGAAGAAAAAAAAAAAATAAAAACACTACTAGGAGACTTATTGTTCACAGAACAATAAGAGGTCTTTCCACCTTCATTGAATTTCAGTTTCATTTAATATTTATCTCTTTAAAATCAAATTTCATCAAAAAGAAACCAGAAATGGCTTAAAAGAAGAAAAAAATGAAAAATTTAAAAATTTTGAGGTGACCTTGACCTTTGACCTTCAAATTATATTCAAGGTCAAAGGTAAAGGATCACATTGTAATAAACCCCATGCCTCTATGACTTATTGTTTTAAAGTTATAAGGTTTAATGGTAAGCACAAAAACATTAAAGGGTATTAACTCATTGAAGGTGTGACCAGATCCTTTCGCACTTGAACATAAAAGTTGTGCCTAAAGTTCCTTAAGACATTAGTGAAGGTTTCATGTCTCTGTGGTTTACGGTTTCAGAGCAATAGCAATAACAAGGTTTTTCGCACAAAGGGTGATAACTTTTAATAGGTTAAATCTTAAGGAACAAGAATGAAATCTTTGAAATTGTTTTAAGAGTACGTATTAATGACGCAAAAACATATTGTATATGTTAAAAGACCAAAAAAAGATATAAAAATGCTTAATTTCTTATTTTTGGAATGACCTTGACCTTTGACCTTTGCATAAATTTTAAGATGAAAGGTCAATGAATCTTATGCAGTTGGTCCCACATCTCTACGACTTCTCATTTTGAAAATTTTAAAGTATTTGTGAAATTCAAAAAGTTTCAGGGGCAATAACTCATTGAAGGGGTCTTTGAATACTTTCGCAATGAATAGATTGAAAAGTCTCCTTGATTAGTCAAAGACATTGGTGAAGGTTTTATATATCTACGGTTTACGGTATCAAAGGAGTAGCGATAACAAGGTTTTTCGTGCAAGGGGCAAGAACTCCGAACAGGGTCATAGTTCATAGTAAAGGCATCAAATCTTTTCATACGTTTAAATGACCTTTACGACGAACAAAAAATCTTTTCGATAAACCTCGAAACAAAAAATCAGCGGAAGAAAAATAATAATAAACAGAACAATTTCAATAGGTCTTTCCACAGAAAGGTGGAAAGACCTAATAAACAGAAGAAAATCAATAGGTCTTTCCACAGAAAGGTGGAAAGACCTAAAAATGAATGACTTTGACCTTTGACCTTGACCTTAACTTGAAGGTCAAAGTATTTAAAGTAGTTGAAGACACTGTTTAAGGTTTCGCATCCCTACGGTTAATGGTTTTGAAGGCATAGCAATACGAAAGTTTCGAGGGCTATGTTTGGTCTACATTGTAGTTTAACACTAGTAGACTAATTGTTCACTGAACAATTAATGGTCTTCCCACCTTTCTTTTAAGTTTTCATGTCATTTGAATTAAAGAAGGAAAACCAAAAAAAAAAAAAAAAAAAAAAAAAAAAAAAAAAAAAAAAAAAATGTGCTGCCAGCAGGATTCGAACTGTGGACCCTCAGCCCTCAGATTGCCAGGCGAGCGCTCTACGCACTACACCACAGGCTCCGATGACATTGTTTTCCGTAAACTAAGAGTGAAGAAAAAAGAAGAAATGAAAGCACGTGGATTTAAATAAAAATAGTACAGAAACACGTGTATTTATTTGTTTGTGATGGAACATAGAGAAGAATAATGAATAGTTTCGAGAAAAACGATTGGTGGATAATGAAAATAGAGATTTCCTGTACAAAAAAAAAAATTGAGTTTGTTTATAGTTTGAATAGATTGAGTTAATCATACAGAGCTTATGATACATTCGAACTTCCGTGTCGGCACTGTGTTTACAATTTGTGAAAATATAGGCGCGTTTTCGTTTTGACAGAAATGGCGAACTCATAGGTTAGATTAAATAATCATCTCTATTTGCATTGAATTCATAGTTTTGAGCATAAATTAAACTTGAAACATGCATTTCATGAAGAAGACGGTGTCACGGAGAGCGTGCAAATTTCTTTTATATGAAAAATCGCTATTTCCGAGTTTCAGCCGATTCATATTTAAATCTAAATAAAATTAAAATAAATTCCATACACCTAAGAAAGCAAGAATACTTGGTATTAAAATGTCGTTATAGAGCAGAAGAATCGAATGATATTAACCATAATTGCAGAAATAGCCAATGCGAGCTTTAATTAATTTTTATGCTCAGCAGTAACTTAATTTCAGACAGAAAAAAAATGCAGATTTTGCCGATATTCACTAGAATTTCATTGTCCTTTAGAGACTCACCTTAAAACTCTCAGGACACTTTCTTTCAGGTCTTTTCTTCCTTTTATTACGAATCTTATGTCGATATTTCGTTTCGTTTGACTTGCAGACATTTTCTCTGAGTTGGTGTTGATTTTATTTTATTTTCTTACAAGGGGGGGGGGGTATTTTATAAGCATTTGTTAGACTGATGGTTGTAAATAACTCTACGACCTTTAGCTTGATTGTGACCTTCGGGTCAATGGGGTCAAAGGTCAAGGTCATTTATCAAGGTCAAAGGTCAAGGTCATCCAAAAAGAGAGAGAGAGTTAAACTTGAGATTAACACTTGAAGCTGAATCTAGATAAGGTAATGAATATTTCTTTATGACCTTTTGAGTAAGGGTCAAGGTCAGTGGTCAAGGTCAATGTCAATTTTCGAGGTCAAAGTTCAAGGTCATTTGGATTTTAAGCTAAAATTGACCATTTCTCTAGTTTTCAAATGACCTTGACCTTTGACCTTGACCTACTTTTCAAGGTCAAAGGTCATAAGATCTGATGCACTTGGTCCCATATCTTTACCACTTGTCCTTTAAAAGTTTTTAATTTTTCTTGTCAGCTTTAAGACTTTCAGGGGCAATAACTCATTGAAGGAGTCACGGAATACTTTTGCAATGAATAGATTCCAGAGTCCTCTCAATTAATCCAAGACATTGGTGAAGGTTTCATACCTCTACGGTTTACGGTTTCAAAGGAGTAGCGATAACAAGCATTTCTTGCGAAAGGGGCAATAACTTCGAAAGCCGTCATAGTTCATACGCATTGGGTCAAATTTGTTCCTAACTTTTAATGACCTTTACGATGAACAAAAAGTCTTTTCGATAAATGTCGAAACAAAAAATCAGCGGAAGAATAACAATAATAACTAGGAGACTTATTGTTCACAGAACAATAAGAGGTCTTTCCACCTTCTTGAATTTCAAATTTGTTTTATATCTGTCTACTTGAAATTAAATTCCATGAAAAAGAAACCTAAATTGTCTTAATGAAAAGAAAAAATAAAAATAAAAAAAAAATGAATGACCTTGAACTTTGACCTTGAAAAAATCTTCAAGGTCAAAGGTCAAAGGTCACAATGCAATTGACCCCATGCTTCTACGCCTTATAGTTTTCAAGTTATAAGGTTTAATAGTAAGTACAAAGAAGTTAAAGGGCAATAACTCATATAAGGGGTCATCAGATCCTTTTGCATTTATACAGTGAAGTTAGGCCTAAACACCCTTAAGACATAAGTGAAGGTTTGGTGTCTCTAAGGTCTACGATTTCGGAGGAGTAGCGATAACAATGTTTTTAGCACAAGGGGCTATAACTTTTAAAAGGGATAATGTTAGGGAACAAGAATGAAATCTTTGAAACAGTTTTAAGAGTACATATAAATGATGCATAGACATTATGTATATGTTGACAGACAAAAGAAATATAAAAAGAGCTAAATTTCTCATTTTTGGAATGACCTTGACCTTTGACCTTTACATGAATTTCAAGGTCAAACGTCAATGAATCTTATGCAGTTGGTCCCATGTCTCTACGACTTGTCATTTAAATTTTTTTTAATTATTTGTAAACTTCAAAAAGTTTCAGGGGCAATAACTTATTGAAGGGGTCACCGAATACTTTCGCATTGAATAGATGATGAGTCCTCTCAATTAGTCAGAGACTTTAGTGAAGGTTTCATATCTCTACGGCTTATGGTTTAGGAGAAGTAGCGATAACAAGCATTTCTTGTGAAAGGGGCAATAACTTAGAAAGCGGTCAAGGTTCATTTACGCAGGGTCAACTGCAATAATCTTTTACGGAGTACATTCTTATGGACTATAAATCTCTTCGATATATCTTGAAACTCAAAATCACACGGCGGAAAAATAAGAAGAATAACTAGGAGACTTATTGTTCACAGAACAATAAGAGGTCTTTCCACCTTCTTTGAATTTTAAATTTGTTTTATACCTGACTCCTAAAAATTAAATTCCATGAAAAGAAACCAGAACTCTCTTAAAGCATAGAAAAAATGAAAATTAAAGACAGAAAATCAATTACCTTGACCTTTGACCTTGAAAAAATATTCAAGGTCAAAGGTCAAGGGTCACAATGCAGTTGCCCCCATGTTTCTATGACTTTTAGTTTTCAAGTTATAAGGTGTAATAGTAAGTACAAAGAAATTAAAGGGCAATAACTCATATAAGGGGTCATCAGATCCATTTGCACTTATACAGTGAAGTAAGGCCTAAAGACCCTTAAGATATAAGTGAAGTTTGGTGTCTCTACAGTCTACGGTTTCGGAGGAGTAGCGATAACAAGGTTTTTCGCACAAGGGGCAATAACTTTTAAAAGGGTTAATATAAGAAGACAACAGTGAAATCTTTGAAACAGCTTTAAGAGTACATATTAATGATGTATAGACATTAAGTATATGTTAAAAGACAAAAGAGATATAAAAAGAAATAAATTTTCCATTTTTGGAATGACCTTGACCTTTGACCTTTTCATGAATTTTAAGGTCAAAGGTCACTGAATCTTATGCAGTTGGTCCCATGTCTCTACGATTTGTCGTTTTCAAAATTTTTAATTATTTGTAATATTCAAAAAGTTTCAGGGGCAATAACTCATTGAAGGTGTCACCGAATGCTTTTGCAATGAATAGATTGAAGAGTCCCCATAATTAGGCAAAGCCATTTGTGAAGGTTTCATACCTTTACGGTTTATGGTTTCAGAGGAGTAGCGATAACAAGGTTATTAGCACAAGGGGCAACAACTTTTAAAAGGGTCAATCTTAGGGGCCAAGATTTATATCTTCTAAAGAGTTTCAAAAGTACATATTAAAGACATAAGATAGATCGTATATATTTAAGGACATAAGAGCTATTAAGAGAAATTTATTTCTCATATTTGGAATGACCTTGACTTTTGACCTTGAAATGAATTTGAAGGCAAAAGGTCATTGAATATTATGCAGTTGGTTTCATGTTTCTACGACTTTTCCTTTTTTAAATTTTTAATTTTCTGTAAAATTTATAAACTTTCAGGGGCAGTTACTCATTGAAGGGGTCAAAGAAAACTTTCGCAATGAATAGATTGAAAAGTCTCCTAAATTAGTTGAAGACAATGGTGAAGGTTTTATATCTCTACGGTTTACGGTTTCTGAGGAGTAGCGATAACAAGCTTTACAGTGAAAGGGGCAATAACTGCATAAGGGGTCGAAGTTAAAACATGGGGGGTCATTTTTCGGAATAATTTTAAATATCCAGTATCATGAACTATAAAGTTTTTCGATAAGTCTTAAGGTGTCAAAACATAAGGTGAGAAATAGAATAATAAAAAACAGAAGCATTTCAAGAGGTCTTTCCACAGAAAGGTGGAAAGACCTAATAATAATAAACAGAAGAAAATCAATAGGTCTTTCCACAGAAAGGTGGAAAGACCTAACTAGTAAACTAATTGTTCAGAGAACAATGAGACGTCTTTCCACCTTTTTAAGTGTTTCAATATCATTTGGGCTGGAAAAAAGCAAGAAAATAAATAAAACAGCAAAATTCTCATTTCTCTACTAGGATTTTAGATCGGGCTCGCAGTTGGTATAATTTTACCGTAAACAGACTTCTTAGATTGTTTTTAGTCGACTCGGGGATAAGCACGAATTCATTGATCACGCAAAGAGAGCACATAAAAAACATTTTAACACGCTCCTAGGTGTATATATGAGCTTGAATGAGATTGTTTTCGAGTTAAGATGTAAGGGGTAAGGTCTGATAAAAATTATGATATACCTATTAATATGAATAACATGCATTTGATCTGCGCATCAAGACGGAAGCGTAAGTGAAAACGTTGTGAAATGTCCCATGTGTACCTGCATCATATGTGCATTATACATGTATTAAAGAGATGTTTGAAAATATCCGATTTGAGTTGTTTAATGTTTGAAATGGATGGCGATAAATTATTTAAGAGCATGTGAGAAACATAGCGAGAGATGCAAGGCAGTTTGTAATTATGGAAAAGGAAAACAGAGAATCGGGTTCGGGTTTTAACATTCCTGACCGAAATATGCATGAAATTCAATGTAAGTAGTAAATAAAATTCCAAACATGTAATTCTAGATGGGAAACACAGGGAAGAAACGTGTATTTCTTTTTACTATGCTGAAAGTCGCTATTTCTTGGGATTGTGTTATTCTAGGGGAAAAAAAAAATCAAATTTCAGATGAAATCAAGATTCATTCCATTAATATTAAATCCAAATAAAATTGAAATAAATTCCATACACTAAAGAACACAAGAATACTTGGTATTAAAATGTCGTAATAGAGCAGGAGAATCGAATGATATTAACAACAATTGCAGAAATAGCCAATACGGGCTTTAATTAATTTTTATGCTCAGCAATAACTAAATTTCAGACAGAAAAAAAAATGCAGATTTTGCCGATTTTCACTAGTATTTCATTATATTTCAGAGACTCACCTTAAAACTCTCAGGACACTTTCTTTAAGGTCTCTTCTTGCTTTTACTCCGAATCTTATGTCGATATATCGTGATTTTTGACTTGTAGACATTTTTTCTATGCTGCTGTTGGATTTTTTTTTTAAGAAAAGGGGGGGGATATAAGCATTTGTTAGAGTAAGAGTTGCAAATACCTCAACGACCTTAAGCTTGATTGTGACCTTTGGGTCAATAGAGGGTCAAAGGTCAAGGTCATTTATCAAGGTCAAAGGTCAAGGTCATCAAAAAAAAAAAGAGAGAGAGATAAACTTGAGATTAACACTTGAAGCTGAATGTAGATAAAGGTAATGAATATTTCTTTATAACTTTTTGAGTAAGGGGTCATAGGTCAAGGTCAAATATCAAGGTCAAAGGTCAAGGTCATTTGGATTTTAAGCTTAAATCGACAATTTCTCTAGTTTTTCAATGACCTTGACCTTTGACCTTGACCTACTCTTCAAGGTCAAAGGTCAAAAGATCTCATGCAGTTGGGCCCATGTCTTTACGACTTGTCATTAAGAAGTTTTTAGTTCTTCGTAAACATCATAAACTGGCAGGGGCAATAACTACTGGAAATGGTTTACGAATTCTTTCACACTAATAGAATGAGAAGTGTACTAAGTTAGTCGCAGACATTGTTGAAGGTTTTGTACCTCTACGGTTTACGGTTTCGGAGGAGTAGTGATAACAAGGGTTTACACTGAAAGGGGCACTAACTTTTAGAGGGTTCAATCTTAGGGGTCAAGCATGGAATCTCTAAAATGGTTTTAAGAGTACATACTAAAGATGCAAAGATGTTGAGAATTTGGTTAAGAACAAAAGAGCTATAGAAAATGCTTAATTTTACATATTTTAAATGACTTTGACCTTTGACCTTGACCTAGATTTGAAGGTCAAAGGTCAACAAATCTTTTGCAGTTGGTCCCATGTCTCTACGCCTTGTCGTTTTAGAAAAGTTCTTGATATTCGTAAACATCGCAAACATTCAGGGGCAATAATTCATTATAGGAGGTTACGAATCCTTTCGCAATGTTTGATTGGAGAGTCTACTAAATCAGTCGTAAACATTAATTAAGGTTTGGAATCTCTGCGGTTTACGGTTTCGGAGAAGTAGCGATAACAAACATTTCTTGCAAAAGGGGCAATAACTTCGAAAGGGGTCAAGGTTCATTTACGCAGGGTGAACTGCAATAATCTTTTACGGAGTACATTCTTATGGACTATAAATCTTTTCGATAAATGTTCAAACAAAAAAAACATGCGGCGGAAAAATAATAAAAAAAAAAAAGAATAATAAACAGAAGAATATCAATAGGTCTTTCCACAGAAAATGAAATATATTATGATGAGAAACAAAACTTGTCATATTTTTTTTAAAAATAACACTAATCGGAAGCAAAACATTTACAGGACTAAAAAATTAGGAGTGAGATGGGATTCTTTTTCTATGGATGGTCACTATCCCCTAAATACTGAACACACGCGCCATGTGGTACAGGAATATTAAATAGCGTAAAAAATATTTAATCAATAGTATTTGAAAAGTCGTTCAGTATTTTAAATTAATGATAAATTGTTTTTGCTGACAAGGACATTGTGTCAGTTATTGTATTCTCCCTACCTTCGAGATATTTTTCTCCCCAAAACCCTCTGTCACATCCATTTAAACATGTTCCATTGTTGCGGTTACATTGTTCTGAGTTCAAACATGAGCCACATGACTGATTACAGTATTGCCCGTACCTCTGATGTTCACATTCTGCAACAAACAATCTTATTTTTTAAAAAAATATGCATAATTTTGTCAGAAAATGTAATATTAAACGAGAGAAATTGTTTCAAATATATATTGTACGTGTACATTACTGCTGTATTCAAAATTATGCGTATTCATTGGGTATTGACTTGTTGACCTAACCATGACTCTACGTTCAGAGTATTGTATATGTAAATGATTTCTCAGCAGTATTCATAAATTAGTGCATTGATGTCTGCACCAAAACCGCTGAAATATGAGGCCCGTTTTTTTTTTAAAGTACACATACAGTATATACGAGGGGCATTTCAAAACCTCTGGCAACTGTTTAATAAAAAAATTTCACGGAAATTTTACGTTTTACGGAAATTGTTGTGTTAGATATCATTTGAAAGTTAGAAAATATATATAGACATATTGTGAGGTCACATTTTAAGTTTTACGACTTAATAACTCCGGAAGTGACGTCAGAATAAAGAATATTTAGCATTCTGAAATGTTGCGTTATTTTATCCACTTGAGAAGATCGTAAAAGTGCTGCCAATGGCTAGTTTGAAAACATATTTCAAAGAAAATTTAATTTGCAAAGAGATAGAGTAGGACTATGATACTGATTATCAGCAATTCCATTATTAATTGCATGATTTGTTTACGAGCACGGTTTATGTCCGGTTATGCTATAATCGACATTTATTTCAGATTTTTATTTACATGATACGGGTGGATTGTCGGTCTTTTAAAAAGCTCTCCATTGTTTGAAATAAAACATGTCCTGTAATAAAATGAAGTGTATTAATGCAGTTTTCATCAAATATATTTTGAGGGACAGGACTCCTACCGATTACGAATAAAATGTATCAAATATTGTCCCTAACTTGATTTTGCGTGTATTTCTTCATTTTAATTCAACTTCGGCGCCCCTAAACTCACTGCTGCTTTTGACTTTTAAATCTATAAGATGAATATAAGTTACACAGATATGTAAAGTCTTTTTTTTATTTTCCATGTATTCAAATTTGCGAATATGTGGAGGTAATTTGGGGCTACAACTGCGCTGCCGCCATTTTTGATTTTACAAGAAAATATGGGGCACATTAAACTTAACATCTCTTGAGCCTTCATCGATCCCACAAATCTCGTTAAAACACCTGACAAATTTATGTTATCAAATTTTGTAACTCAATAAGTTCCGTAAAACGATTAATTTATTAATAAATAGTTGCAACAACTTTTAAAATACCCCTCGTATGTTCATTTTAACTGATGTTTAGATGTCTTCCTAAATTCTAATTATCAATCGTGTTAAAGTTTCCATATTGTAGATAATTTCTAAAACGAAATTAAACAAAGAGAAAAAAGCAAGTACTACCATTTTCGCAAAATGTCCCTTTCCATCCAGCAAGACATCCAAACTCACAAATACCAGTAAACCTGTTGCATCCAAGGCAGTTTGTTTTACAAATTTCATCGCAATTTTTTCAATGTCTTCCGAAAGGGCATGCTGTGAGAAAAAAGATTGAACGGCAAAGGTACTGAAATTTTTAAATTATAATGTATTGTTGTAAAAATATTGACAACTTCTACAATAGCAATCATCAACTCTGCGTGCCTCGAAATTTTAAAGTGAATTCTTTATACTGTACTTTATGAGGCAAATGAATATGAACTTGAATATGAATTTGATCATGTGCTTTTAATCGATTTTTTAAAAAAATTATGATCTTGTTATCAGTTTTATAATGTTTTAGCCTTACATTCTGTGACATTAATGGTCTTTTCCTCTCCAAGTTTAGATCTTGATATTATTTTTCATACATTCCTTTTCTCAATCTACAAGATTCTTTTTTTACCTTTATCACATGCTTCTCCTTGAAAACCTTTGTCACATCCGTTTGGACAACTTCCATTCACGTGATTACATTGTTCGCCAACACTACACAGGTGAAAGAACACTCAAGGCCGTATTTATTTCTATCACAATCTGTAAATGAAACTCATTTTATTCTACTTACCATTGAAACCTGAAAATAATCTTGGTTATACAATCATGTAATCATTGTTGCATTTAGTTTAAACTTCTTTGTGAAATATTTTTTTAATCTCATCAATGTCAAAATACGTCAATAAATAATAATAAATATCAATTCAGAGTTACTCTTTGTTTGAGTGCAAAACATTCGAGAAGTCAGGGAGAGGGCTCATTCACACCTTACTTATCAAGAGTAGGGATAGGGTGTAAGGTTATTTCAGCAGAAGATATTCAATTTCCGAAATTTCAGTTCCCCCACCTCTTTCTCACTCAAATACGTACTTTTTTTTACATCGTTCTCCTTTGTATCCGGCAACACATCCAAGACATGTACCATTAACAATATCACAATGTCCCTCCTGACAATTCTGTGGACAGGGAACATTACAGTGTTTTCCAAAAACACCCGAGGTAGAACATCCTTTATGAAAAAAAAGATACATGTATCATTGAGCATTTTTCTTGCTTTAATTAATAATTATGTTTAAATTATAAAGAATTAAATTTCAAAATTAAAAATACACAGAAATTTATGAGAGCCATCAATATTTTAAACACAAGCTGCATAGCCCAGGTCGACGACGTTAGATCTGTAAAAATGTCATTAAAAGGAATACCATATCTTCATCAAATAGCAGTGATTTTCCACTTCTTGAAGTTGTCTCCGAAACTTTATACACCGATGAAAAAATATCAGTACTAAATATTTTCCAATAAATCTAAGTTCGTTCAATAAATATTTTTGTATCAGAAGACGTTTCAAGCATATTAAATATAACTGTATCATTGAACAATGTCCATTTCATATGACCAGTGTCGCTTTTTCTTTCAATTTGAAAAAAAATACTTCTTGAGGCTTTCATATATTTACATTGTCTATTTAGCAAGAGATACTAAATGTATCAGAAAACGGCGATAACCGCTTTATTTGTGATATATTATTCATTTTTACTAAATCAATCAGTTTTTGACTCGTATTAAAAAGAAAATATTCAATTCAATCAGATCATTTTACTTAAAAGTTTATGCCATTTTAACCCTGGTGCACACTATAGTCTACATTAAATAATTCAGACTTTAACAAAAATATAACGTTCACACAATAAAAATATTCAAATCTGAATTTTCATAACTAATATTTTGGTATACAATAAGCATATCTTAAACCATTCATTTTGACAAAAACGTTACTGTTCATTTACTTTTTGGACAATCCTGGTACTTAAAATAGTTAAATCTAAATAACTATATTAAACTGCAGTTTTTGTACTCAATGCTTAAGTTTGCTTTCTTTTCATTTACTATGAAATTTACAATAAATTTATCTACATATGTACAATGAAAAAACACGGCTGAAAGTTCAATCATGGTTGTCACGCGAGTCTCACACCACGTTCCAACGTCATCCACGGTCCACCATATTGTCCATATTGTCCACCATAGTGTCCCGCCCGGTCCACCATATCCTAAGTAGCCTTACGACGTAAACAAATCCTCCCGTCCAAATAAAGCTAATATACAATTTTGGTCACCTACAATTTTCATAGGGTTTTCTAATAAAACATTCAAAACACATGTCTATTCAAAATACTAGATTTTACAAACAAATTACAATAGAAAACATGTATTTTTGCCGTTTAACAATTGCTAACAGTTTTACATAGAATATTGCTTTTTAAAGCTAACAACAAAAATATGGTAAAGTGTAAAAGCTTACTGAGCTGTGGCATTTTTTACATAAAAACCATACTGTCGGCCCCAAGGTCTTGCTCTCAACGCCGCTACAAAACATCCCTGAATCCCAAGATCACACAGCAGGGAAACAGCTAAAACACACCCAAGTTCACACAGCATGGGTTATATAAAAGGCACACCCAAGATCCCTAAGCATGGGTAAAGTATACATTGTAACTCACGGCGTCCAGACCACATCTGATGAACACTAGCCAACACCCAGTATAAATAACTGACCAAACTACTCAAACGGGTTCGACAAGTATACGTTGATAAAAATAGCAACAAGTACAACCCAGTGACCAATAGTGCGTAAATGTAATAATCGATAACTCCTAATGGCCAAATAAAGATAACTCTTACAAATACCTGTACAATAAGCTATATGTAATATAAAACATTGACATAATACCACTTGTGATAAAATACAACATTCGGAATTTATATTCAAAATAACTATATATGTATTTAAACCATTGATTAAATTCAGATAAAATTTCAATTGACATAGTTTGCAAAGCTATATATATTATATAGACACAGACTCGTGTTTCCTCTGACGATCAGTCCATGAGGCATTTAACTCTTTAATAACAATCATCGAAATTTAATGAGAGGATATTCCGCGGATTAGATTTCATTTTTCAGGGAGTAGTGTCTTCCCGGGGAGTCAGTCGCTCGGCCAAGTGGTAAGAGCGTCTGCTGTTAAGTCTCAAAGTAAAAATTGATCCTTGTGTCAAAGGTTTAGATCCCACTGAGAGGAATGGAGACCTGTCCTTCGAATTAGACCAGATAAAACTTATGCCGCAGTAGGTGCTGACATGAAAATCACCTCTCCCTGCTTACTGGCCCCAAGTGCACAAGTATAGGAAAAAGTTTGCTGCTCTCCACTGGCAAGTGGTGGCGTCTCCATATGAGTGGAAGTACTTGAGAGGGATGTAAATTGATATGCAATCGATCAATCTGCCCGGGGAAATGCACAATATAGTATCATTCATTTCATTAGGAGTCCGAAAACTTGGCAGCACACATCAATTTTTTTTTCTTTGCATATTAGAACTGAGGACAACAGTACCTGTTTTCACTGCATAGTTTGTTTCTACAATAGTTGACACTAGTTTACTGTAGTGTCCTATTTTTTTCTCATGTAGATCAAAGCGTCCCAAATAATGAATTGCATTTTGCAATATTTTATATAAGAAAACTCAAAGTATTTTTTCTATAATTAATAGAAATGTCACATGTAATTATACAATGTATATTAATATTTAAATAATTGTTATTATTGAATTTAAGTTGATCTTTTAAGCAACTATATATCTACAGATTATATGTAACATCTTCACTGTAGCGTTACTGGAATATGATTTTTAATTGATATATGGAAATGTCCCCCAACTATCCATGATCAGAATTACACTGAATATTTTTCCATATTGTTTCTTATAAAGTAATTATTTTTGAAACTCACAACCTGCATAAATGAAAGAAGATCTAAATGTTATAATATTATATCATGGCAAGAAGAATGCAGGAACTGAGAAACATATTCTTTTTTTTATTAATAAACGCTAACCTTTTGATATTCATGTAAAACAAATGAGAAAAAAATAGTTCTCAAAACAATTTCAAAATGAAATTCATGCATAGTTTAAAATAATATATTTGATGTTTAATTCTTTAAAATACAAAATACTTTACTAAGATTACCATTTATTTATGAGTAATACTAATTGTTCTTTTTTTTTTTTATTCATATATGGTTCTGCACGATATATGCCCTCATAAGCAATTTCTGACGGGGAAATGTATAATAATTATGTTTTAAATCAGGGGGGTATCTGCATACTTACCAACATTAAATATTTTCATACACCATGTTCTCATATATTTTATATAGCTTTATAAAATGGTGTAAATTTGATATGTTTATGCAACGCTGGGGTCTTTATTTTAAGAATTGTTTTATATTTTTTAAGAATAGCAAACATTAATCATAGTCCTACTGCTTAAACTGTTTTGTTCTCTTACCAAAAATTTCAAGTTCACACAGTTCGTTGAATGCATATTGAGAATATCCAGCAGGGTAGGTAACCCAAGGAAGTCTCTCATTGTAGTAAATGACGTAACGTCCGTGCTTTATACATTCTATTGTTATAGTATTCGGTATTGTAGTTCTGGTGTACTTTGAGTCTTTAAAGCAAAGGACACCCTCATTTTTCTCAGTTGTGTTGGAGACGTAAACTGACATACCCAGAAATCGAGCTGTGTAATCATTGCTGGAATCTAAAATATTAGAAAGGAGAAAATGGGTAATTTAGTGCGTGAAGGATTTGCCTTCTTGAATTCTAAAATCCACCAATTATACTTGGATCCACGCTCTTCATATAAAGTTGTCGAATTTTTTTAAAAAATAATTTTTTTGTTTTTCCTCAACTAAGATTGCGAACTACGTTGAAGTATATTATTAACACCGTTAATTATTTGCTTGTTATTAAAAGGATTTTCTTACACATAAAGAAAACTCTAATGAGCTTATACTGTATGCTACGATCTAAAGTATATTAGATAAAGATGCGTATTTTGAAATTATTTAATTCATTTTCAACATAGGGTACCTGCCTTTATTCTGCGAGAAATATGTTTAAAGTCAATGAAGTATTTGTGAAATTAATGGAAATAATTAATTCAATTAATTAATTAATTATTATAGGTCTAATATAATGCTAAATATATTTTAGTATGTGAGAAATTGTAATTAATTGTAATAACCCTTTATCTCAACATTAAGGGCAGATCACTCGTACAGCATAAAACAACCCTTCAAATGAAATACTTTGGTGAAAAAGTATTGCAAACGGAAATACTGTGAAATCATTAATTTTCGTGGGGGTTTAATTTTCGTGGTTTAAAAGATGTGAAGTGACCCACGAATTCATGTCCACAACGAAAAGTAAAATGGCATATATAGACTGCTCAACAATTCTTCATCCACGAAATCAAATCCCCACGAACCAGTAGATTTTCATCAAACCACGAAAATTTGACCCCACGAAAATATGTGATTTTACAGTATAATAACAGCGAAAAATGTTATAAAACGGGATTATTGTCTTTTGCATTAAATATAACATTTTGCTAATTTACTATGCAAAGCCATAGCTGCCTTGTGTGGCTATTTCATAATATACTTTTTTTTATGAAGATGGTGCTCTATTATATTATGCTGTGTTTTTTTTATATGAAGGTAGGCATATTTAATACGCCATTGCTAGTTTCTGCTCTTTTTTCCATAGGCGCTTTGTTTAAGTAGGAACGGTGTATTTTGTGTATTATGTTTTTTTTTTCTAGATGTGTCTGAAAAAATCGATAACATATCATATATATTATATAATATAATATTGTTAATATTACCCCCCACCTTTTTCCAAACAATACCTTTACTATTGAAAATGTCCAGTGAAAGGTTGGTTGCCCCCCCTCCCCTTCTTACCACCGTATATTGATATAAAGGAAATGAAGTATTGTATGCCACAAAATTGAAAGAAAAAGGAAGCTGGCCTTGGAAAAAGTTAGCCACATTACCCCCCTCCCCCCACCCCCTCCCTCCGAATTCGGAGTTTGGTCAATTTTTTTTTTTTTTTTTTTTTGCTTTTCAACTTTTACCGGTAATTAATTTTTTTCTCCCCCCCCTCAAATTTCAAAAACGATGGTACGTGCTTGTGATGTATGGGATCAAGAAATCCGGAAATTAGACACAAAATATATAATGAAACAAATGGATAAAAAATTTGGGGAAAACAGAATATCATCTCTCAGTTGATTCGATATGCAAGAGCAAGCTCTGTGAATTATTTTATTAAACAAGGTACATGTATATTGTTGAAAAACAGGTTTCGGAAATAACAATAACTGCAATCTTGTTTAAAAAATTTTTTCGCAAGTTCTGTGGTCGATACAATGAAATACTATAAATCATTTAATTTTGATTTTGAGTCCAATGTTGTATGACGTTTTTCATACTTATTGTTAAGTCATTATATATACACTGAATTGTCGACATATTTTCCTTTTTTTTTTTGACGGTCGTGACAAAGAAAACAAGGCGGATGTGACCGGTCAGCAGGGGCTGATCACTTCTCCATGACACCTAATCCCACCCCTTATGTTCTCCATGTCTATGTTTGATGTGCTCCCATTTTGAAATTAAAGACAAATCTTCAATACTGTTTGTTATTGACATTTCATGTAGATAATTTCTGAATATCGATTTATTTTCAATCAATCGGAATAGCCATCATCTGCCTTTGAAGACTGACTGATTGATTGGTTGATCGCTTATAGTGTAACGTACCTTTCGCAATATTTTTTCTCTAGTCATGGAAATGTTTATACATAATTCTACGTTTTTAATATCTGTAACGGAGCTGAAAAAAGAGTGGAACCCGGCCCTCCTGTTAACGAGCTGATCACACTGAGAAAAGTAAACTGTATAAGCTTAATTTTGATAAAAATCGATACCCCTTTCTGTAAAATTATCATATATTGATACAAAATTGTTTGAAAAACGTATTTCTATATTAATCTTGGATTCATTTTCTGATTTTAAAACGGATTGACATTTATATTTAAAAATCCATGGTTGTTGTAATATTAAAGCAAAAGAGTTTGATAAATCAGTACCCCATTCTACATTGTCTGTCCTGTAGTAGATTTTAATTAGACGGATACTGTGTACTTCTCCTAGATCTACTCGCCAGGTTGCAGTTTGTTGATCATCTTTCGATATCGTACACTGTCCTCCATCAGCTGACCGGTCTGAATACAACCCATCTACTGCTTTATCTGCTCCCCATGGCTTGTTCCAATAGGGAAACTGCTGCCATGCAGGCTTTTGTAATGCAAGGTTTTCTATAATATGACGTGTAGAAAAATATTTGTAAAAAAAATCGTTAATTCTTTTATATTTACATTCAGTATAATTTTCCTTATCAAATCCATTAGAAATCCACGACGTTCAAATTTCTATAACACACGCGAAACCTTGTCACCGCGCGTTAAAATACACAGTAGGAACTATATGCATTTTCAATATTCTAGAAAGACCAAAATGTAAAATGTTTTATTTCAATTTAATGAAAAACTACAACCCTGAAAAATTAACGTAGAAATTAACGAAATGTGCTTTAAGAATTAATTTGTCACATTTTTAATCGCAATGTTTGTTTGCGTAATTTAACTTTACAACGTCACTTAACGTCATCTGACGTCACAAACAGCTCTTACGTCTATTAACCACGTTAGTTTTGAAGGGCGTTAAATTCACATTAAATGTTAACGAAATAAACAATTATGAAGAAGGAAAATTAGAGAATGTAAATATCAGCATTAAATTCATAATTTTGGCTGTCTTCGGTCCTATAACACACCTGGCCGTGCCGACAAATTTATCACACCGCGCTAACACGCGGTATTCAATTTGTCGGCACGGCCAGGTGTGTTATAGGACCGAAGACAGCCAAAATTATGAATTCAATGCTTAAATGATTATTGACCGGAAAAAAAAATCTTACATGTAATCGCACGATAAGGAAGTTAGTGTCATACATGTAAATGTTTTAGAGAAATTGCTGGAGAAACGAAGAAATGGATAATCTACAGTTGTAAGTAGGGGAAAAAAACTTACCATAGCCAAATGTAACAGTCACAATCATGACCAAAAGACCAAAACAATTGAAGAATACCACTCTTTCGTCCATCTTAAAATGAATAAATGAATCATTACAACAAAAAATATATGTTAATCATTTTTCCTTAACTGAATAAAGAAATAAGGAAGATAACATGATTTATTTTACATTCTATATAAATTAAATTGGAGATTGGGGAAGTAAAGGCATTACAAAGAAATATATGTACATAATTACAATATAGGACATGAACTAGTAGTGGACATATTTTATATTTATATTTAATACGGAAGACATTATGTACTTAAAGAATTGCGTATCTAAAATAAAATAAAACACCTTTTAAATTAAAATTGATATGTCAAACATCGCTAAGGGCATTTTTACTTTTGTACAATTTGATAAATAAAGAGATTAAAGCTCTGACATGTGTATCTAATGCAAGAAATGGTTGAAATAGGATTTAAAGGAGGCGACAACGAATGAAAATGCAGGTGTTTTAGGGGGCGTCCTGAGTACATTCTAAAGATAGCCTGTAAATACTTATTGAGTTTGAGTGTATTTTGAGACCTGAAATAAGGTTGTTTGATTATTTTTTTTTTCTTACAGTCGAACGAACAGGAAAATTACTTAAAATTCAAGAAATAATGATATAAGGGAGGAAAGAGACCACTTTGCAACGTTAAATGAATATTCTGAATAGTATTATTTTAATTTGGGGGACCCCGCCAGCACCCTTTGCTCCTTGACAGTAACTTAAAACGCCAAACTAGATCATAAGAAACATTAATTGAAAAGGACACATATCCATAAGTTCATTTATGTATACGAAGGAATTTATGTGATCTAAATATTGGAAGTTTTTTTGGTGTTTTGATTTATTAATAATGCCGTATTAATACTTGGGACTGAGGGTTTTATTCCGGAGTATAGTTTCTAAGCGCCCTCTATTGACGGCTATTATCCTAATCCATATCAGAATAATGTTTGGGTCCAAAATCCGTGGTTTGAAAGTTTTATCCTTCTCTACCCTCCTCAAACTTTCATACACACTGTTGTTATTGTTCAGATTAATGATTTTTGTTGATGGTGTAGGATATTTTTCGGGCCCCGCCTTCTGCTGCATTTTAAAATCTAAAAATTTTTCCATTCATATAGCATTTATAATAAATGCTCTATTCACTAACTATTCACTAACTTTTGCTTTATTATTTTAATAGCTGAAGAACAAAGCTGCAAATGTGCTACAGTTACATGCGAACTGAGTTGTTTATTATTGCCCGCATTTAAGATCACATAAAGAAGATTTATTTTGTGTAGTTTATTCTAAAATGCAATATTATTTAAAGATGGAACTCAACTTTCTTTTTAGGTTCAATTTTCATGCTATTTTTACATTTCATTTATAACTTATCTTTTCCAACATCGACAATTGTCTATTATATTAATGGGGAACGGGTTTTATGTGTACTTGAAATAATCATGGAGATCTTGTTTCTGTTCCTTTTTAAAGAATAAGTCATTTTATGGCCATCAACGTTCTACAGATAACTCAAAATGTTGCATTCAAACGGAAAATTTATCCACCTTATTGTGATTCATTGTAGCAGGGGTCAGAAATACCTTGCTTCAAATATATACAGAACATATAATCATATTAGTGTTCTTCATGGGCCATTTCAAGTGGCGCCTTCCCCACAGTCAAATTCCTTAGCGTCACAGTTAAAAAAAAACTCAGCGCCATCGTTCCACCACAGTTAAACTATTGGCGCCACAGTAAGGTCGTCGTTGTCAGAACGATAAATATTGTGATTTTTAAAAAATAAAAAAAATTTCTTTACCTCAAAACTATGGGTATGTTCCCATTTCGCCTTAACTGTGAAACTCGGGTAAGAAAAAGTTAAAAAGTACTAAGGCGAAATGGGAATTTTAGTATTTGTAAATATTAAAACTAAGCTGATATAAAAATTTAAATGTATAAATTTTTTAGATTGAATTTAACAATTAATTGGAATTTATGAATATTGGGAATGAAATTCTACATGTAATGCTAAAAATTACTTTATGCTTAATATATTAAATCTTCATCACCTTAATTCACCTGAGAGCTTACTAAGGCGAAATGGGAATGCTAAACTTTACAGTTAAGGCGAGATGGGAACAAGCCAAACTATGTACCGTTTTCCGTTTCAAATGCTAAACTCTTAATTTACTCTATTTACGGTTCATTGTTTGGTTTGTGCAATCAATTATCTTCTAGACCTCCTTCACGATAATTGCAAAGGGAGTTTAAATATTATTTAGTTTTTTATTATGCCTAAATAGTTTAAAAAGTTTACCATGTCTTTAACATTACACTTGCACTCAAGTTAAAGCATCGTATGTATTTAATGTGACCTACCAGAATCTCTTCTAGCGATCTTTATGTGTATATTTAACTTTAATACATAATCATTTATAAATAATGGTTAAATAACTTGTCATAAGATAGTATTGATACTTTTTTCAGATTTTATGAGCAAATATCTATTTACTTAGTACTTAAGTGTGTTTGGGAAGGGAGGGTCTTTTTCACAGTATATATTAACAGTTGTGGGAATAATAGAAATTTTCTTCTGCACTTTGTAAAATCGATATATATTTTTTTGAAATCATTATTTTTTTTATTTCATCAAACATTTTGCCAAATAATAAATGCTTTTTGTATTTAAATGTTAATTCATATGTGCTGTGTGATGAGGACAAGATTCACAGTTTGATAATTACAAGAATGCTTAAATTAATATGATATAATCGCTAAATTTGAAACCTTATCATCAAAACTAAAGAAAATAATTATTAAATACAAATTGTATCGAATATGAATTTATCTAGTAGCATTGGGGCTGTACAGGGACAAGGAATGTAGAGAATATCGCCAAAACGATAAGCGCATTCGTGATTTACATCAAAAGTGCAAGGGAATAGACGATTTTGTTTGAGCTGAAATTTGGATTATTTATTGCTTATATAGTGCATATTTTGAGCTGATCCTGGTCTGCATAACATGATTTTTATTGCTAACAGAATTTAAGGGAAGTGGAAATTTTTAGCTGTCATCTGCAATTTCGGCAAAATTTTCAGTACTTCGCAAACAACACAGACTAGATCCCTGCACTTTTTTGGTAGAGGAAATAAACACCTTTTATTATGTTTTAATTTTTTTTTCTTGAAAAACAAGCGTATGCCTTTGCACTATCCTCATTTCCTACATTCAGCTTAACGTTTCCATTTTTATACAATTCACATGACAAACAGCTGATACATGCAATATAACTGGAAATAACTATGGCCCCGTCCTATCCATTATTTACAGCTATATTACATTTTCTACAAGTATTCAGTTGCTTTGTTACAATTTCTTAAAAGAAGAAATACATATTAAAATGGTGCAAAGGTCACATTTTCTATATCGGTCCTAAACATAGCTGCGATGAAGTAGAAAGTCAAAGTTCAAACTTTGAATGGCTATATCTTCAACTAATTTGATAAACTTTTAAATCACGATTCAGGATAATGTTTAAATATAACGAAAGTAAGTTTTACAGTTCCAGAGTGGATTCATTTGAAAAAATATCAGAATTAATTTAGAATTCAGAATGTGTAGCACATAGATATTTTTTTTAAAGTACACGAAAACTAACAGAACTAACAAGTAAGGTGGTAATTAATAGATGGTGTGCTCCATACTGATTAACATACTGATTAAAGTATATGAAAAAAAAATATTGTATCAGAAACGATTTAATATACTGACACGCAAAAGAAACGCAACAAGCAGCAATCTTCAAATAGTTGAATTTTTTATCTAATGATTTTCAAAAAAGAATACAGTTAGGCTAAACTCGCTTTTCAGAACATCAGAGATTTGATAAAAATGTAAATGTTTATCATTTAACTTTACTAAGTAATATATGACTGTTAAAACACCCCCCTCCAAGCCATTCAATTACAACGTGCAAGACTGCCCTTAACAACAATTGCAGCTTAATTTCTACGATACAATAGGTTAATCAATATCGATATCTAACCGAAGGAATTATTCTTTGCAATTTTTAGATGTCCGTTTTCAGATGATTCGGTCGAATTTTCTCTAACTTACCCATTGTAGTAACCCTTGGACTTCCGGTCCAAGGACTATCATTTATGCATATAATACATAAGACTTTGGTGAGGTGTAATGCATTGTATTTTTGCATCATCAACTCTCCATCACCTTTATGTTGAGATTTTCCAGTTAGAGCAATGGAAATGCGTACTTAAACCATTTTTGAGAAGCCTTAGTATCGTTACGGGAAACTAAAGGAGATTTTATTTTTTGAAATATTGCTGCATTACTTAAGATGAGCAGTACAAATCCTTAAAACTACATAATATTTCCAAAGGTTTTGTTAAACATGAAATTTTTTATTTCTGTTAAGCAGACTCAAACTTGACTTCCGGTTATGGTACGAAAATCGTTCAACCGTTAAATTACCGATATTTACCAAATTGAAGATAACCATAATATTAAGATACAAAATTCTTTTCTTTACATAGTTATTTCCTCCTAAAGTAGGGTGTTGCGTTTCTCATGCGTGTCAGTATAGTATGCATGTAACATAATATTTCATAGGAAGTGGAAGAAAAAAATTATTAGAATTACAATTTTATGTCTGAAAGTTTTAATCGAAACATACAATCAATATTTCTAAAAAAATAAACTTCATACCCTGTTTTATGAGAAATAGTATTTCAAACAAACTGAAATGTATACTACATATAATCAATACAAATAAATTTAATTAACAAGCATATATATTTTTAACAGAAAAAATGAACAAAATTAAATAATAAAAAAATCGACAAAAATGACATGCAAACATATTTTTATGCATAAATATATACTGTCTACAAAAACTTACAAGTAAGAAGTAAATAATATCTAAAATGTATGAGATTTTTTTTTTTTTTTTTGCTTAGATTATACAGGAAAACACATTTTAAACTGTCAATCCTTCCATTACTAGAAACGATTCAAAATATTGATATTCAGTTATATTTCAGAATTCTGTCCAAAACAATTAAGTCTACAATTTGATTTAGGTTCAGTTTTAAAATCACTTGAATAAAATATTAATAAAATAAGTGTCACATAATGTAATGATCTGCCTTAATGTTTACATTAAAGATTAAATACTGGATTATGTTAACTGTATGTATAAACTAACAAATCTTATATATTGTGGATTTGAACAACTTTTTTTTTTAATAAATAAATCTATCCCAGGTTAAAGAATATATTTTGGATAATACTTGAATAATATTGGAGTATTCAATATGTATAAATTATTTGGAGGAATGAAACAGTATTCAAACTCTAAAGTCCCGTACAATTACAAAATAGGAGCGAAGGAAACACTAAAATCTGATGTTTTTATTCATATTCAGAAAGCGATATACTTCAAAATGTCGATTAATATTATATTTATGAAAATTACACGCTTTGAAGTTTGTGATACTATTAGTATCTGACATGGAGTCGAATTCTAGTGGAACATAAAACACAATCTAGACAGTTACCTTTTACTTCTATATGTATAGATGTTTACATTTTTTTTATATATGTATTTACAATACACATATACATGATATAAGGATTTGTTGTATTATTATTATTTTAGAAATATTTTTATATCGTCCGAATCTAAGCTATTGCAACTTGTCATAGTGAGAAGGTTGACTTAAATGACCCAGCTCCTGGTATCCTCCGTTGTCTTCAACTTTATCATAGATCTCTGTGTTAGGTGTTTTTTCTTGAGAATTATCTTTTGTATTTTTCTCCTTGTAATTCTTTCGCTTGTTTCTCTTATTTCTGTAGCTTCTGAAACAACCCCAAAAAGAAATAAAATACTGATGATTAAGATTTATTTAATTATTCATAACAGATACATCATGATAAACCCAGATTTGCATATTTTGTAAATTGTAACAAAAGATCATACCTACCGGAAAATTAAGAATATGTTTAGTATAAGACTCAAACACAGAATTGCTAAGACTCCGTACAGATATGAACGCCATGGGCTGCTTTGATCAGGATTTAAGGATATATCAATCACTGAAACCAAAAACAATATATACAGAATGTTTTAACCTCAGAAACATTGTAATTAAGAGGTTAAACCTTCATTTTAAAAGTGATTCCTATAAATCGGTCAATTAAAACATGATAAAGTGTGTTTGTTTAAACAATGAAATGCTTTCTTTGTTTGTTATTACTGGAATGAACGGAAGCAGCTGTTGCAGAAAAATGCTTAGCGGTTATACATTGTATTGTTTATATTTATATCCATTTAAATAATTATTTAAAGTAGGATTAAAAAGATTAATTATTGTATTAATGATGCGAACGTCTTTATACGTTTCATTGATGGAAAAGCCACTGATCAAGAAATCTGTACTGGCGACATGCCGACTGTAGATCATGCTTTGATAACCGCAATGGGATTTCTTAAGAAATAAAGGAGAAAATAATCAGCGGATGTAAATATATTGTCTAAATACATAAGTGTAATCGTATGTTTTTAATTAAGTGTAACTTTTGTTCCATGAATAGTAGAGGGCTGATATTTACAGTTAGACACATTTATAAGAAGTTCCCAATCTATATGTAGTTTCAAAGTCAACTTCATATTAGGAGGTCAAATAATATCTTGAATGTATATTTTTTCTTACGTTTGTCACATCTTTCACCGCGCCATCCAGTCAAGCAGCCTCTGTTGCATTGCCCTGTTATGATATTACACTTTTCGGCGATTCTACAGTTGATGCTACACTTCTGCCTGCAGTTATAGTCAAAGCGTCCCTCAGGGCATGCTAAGTTTTTAAATAAAAATACACCATGAATATTAACATAGAAGGCATTGGTCTCCTATGAAACATAGTTATAAAAAATCAGAGATTTACTGCTTTATAACATAGTTTCTTTAAATACAAATAAGAAGCATAGTGAAAAGTCTCATTCGAGATAAAAAACATAGATTGTTTTCTCTAAAACCTCGATTCCCTGATCATCAAGATATTTGTAATTGAATCATTTAACATGTTAAATGTACAGTAGGATTCTACTTTGCAAACTTACTTAAGGACATTGAGATTGATCACCTTTGTAATAAAAAATAAAGTGAATTGCAATTTACATTGTATTACATAATCTACAGTTTTTGGTAATATTATGAAATGTTTCTTGATAATCCCGCATCATTTACTTCTTAGGGAATAACAGTCTTTTGAATTTTATCCGAACTCTTTTACGGAAGGCTTGCAGATATTGAGCTGAGTTTTGGCATGTGTACCTTGATGAGGTACATATCAAGTTTACATTTTGTTTCACTTTAATGTTTTTTTTTTTAAATACAGCATTTTAATCTTTTAGCTTATGCAATACTCTCAGAATCCTTGTTAATATAAATTCAATCTAATTGTAATATTCAAGAAGGGATATCTACAATGACAAAGAAATATTTATACATGAAATTATTTTAAATGTGAATTTTTTTTTTGTATATTTTTGAATGGAGATTTTTTTTCTAAAGGTTTTCAATATATTGTGGAAAGGACAAGAACTACTCAATCCTCTTAAACAAAAGAAAAACATTTAGTAATTCTAAAAGTATTAATTTTTCAATGTAAATGTCAGAAAATAATTCATGATACAAATACAAAAATAAATATCGATTTTTGAAGTAATTTGAACCTAATAATTATTTGTTTTAAGGACATACGCAACGTACCTAACCTACTGATAGATTTTCAAGATATTCCAAATTTAAACCTATAATATAATAACATGTTCATAGAAAAAAAATCAGCCTGCCTTACCAGAGGTTTTGAAAAGATATCGAATTTTGAAAATTTTTGCATTATTCAAATAAAAATGTACAAAAATTATAAAACATAAATTTCAGATTTTTTTTTCTTCAAAAATTGTTTTAGAAGAGGTGTACAAATCCATTTATAGACATTAAAAATACTGCACACAGGTCCTTCATTTAGTGGAACTCTTCAACTCCAGGGAAGAACCCAAAAAAGTTCAAACTACGTTGCGTATGAACTTAATAAGAGGTTCTGTGTTAAAACAGAGTGTAAAGTATTCGAAATGAATACATATCAAAACATACTTTATGAACAACATTTCCTGTATCTTTTATCTGAACCGAGTTTAATTTTGAATAATTGAATTAATTACCCTGTGTACAATTGATTCCTTGGTAACCTCTATCGCAGCCATTCACGCATGACCCGTTTATGTGATGACATTGTTCTTTATCAAGACAAACCCCGCATGACTGAGTACAGTTTTGTCCGAATTTACCATTATTACATTCTTAAGAAATGAAACGTTTATAAGATTATTTTTAGGGTAATTTATCTGAAAAAATTGCAATATCTTTCATGACGTTTAAAAGTATAAAAAAAAAATTCAGCTGTATTAATTTTATCAATTTTGGTACAACAATGAAATGGCAAGGGGAAAAGGTAATTTTTGTGTAAAATCTTTTCATAAAGAGTCAAATTAATTCATTAAAATTAAATTAATTTAATGCATTTATTTATGGTGTTCTCAACTAATAAGATTACACATTCAAACGTTCAATTTTCACGTTTTTACATATGTGGCAGAAATTTTCAAGATCTTTTTACTAATGTTCCACAATTTGAAAACGAGCTTAAATAAAATTTACCATTCCCATTTTCCGGATAACGCATTGGCTAATACGCTGCTAAAATCGAAGATTGATTTAACAGCAGTTTAACGCTTTCTAAAATGTAGTCTTTGTAACTCAAATTAAATCCTTAGTCTCCAGTGATCATTATATTTGATGAAACTTACTGAGTGATTATTTTCATAAATATATATCTTCTTTCCTGAATTATTGCTGTTTTATGAAATAGGGATCGATTATAACTAACGCAATTTCGTATAATCAAGTTTGAATATTTCATGACAATCAATACTAATATTCACCATTATAAAGATCGTATGTCTTCTTACCAAGAACTTGAACTTCACAGAGTTCATTGAATGCGTACTGGGAAAATCCAGGACGATTGATCGATCCCCCCCTCTCGTTGTAGTATATAACATAACGTCCGTGCATTACACATTCTGTTGTAAAATTCTCCGGTATTGTGTCTCGGGTGAATGTTGTGTCTTTAAAACAGAGGAATCCATCGTCTTTGTTGGGTGTGTTCGATACGTAAACAGAGAATCCAAGGAATCGTGCTGTGTAACCATTACTCGAGTCTGGTAAAAAATTATAGTAATATGCTATTAATTAGGGACTTTTTTGTAATGTTGTGTATAAAGATATCCTTTTTGTTAGTATTTTTTATATCTATTTATATTCATATGTAATTCACTGTGAAAAGAAATAAAAAAACAAGACTTAAACAGAGAAAATTCACACAAATATTTAATTGCTACTCTTTTAAATCTCGAAAATACATGTATCTTTAAACACAACTGTTTTCAAAACATCAAGTGGATTATTCTACTGAAATAAAGATTCCAATTTTAACCTTTTTCATTTGCCGTATTTGATATATTAACCATTAAATATGAAATGATATTTCCGGTTCTGGTCCAGTTATTTATTTTATTGTTTATGTTTTTCATGTATATTTATATGTTTATATAAAGATGATTCTTTGGTCTTTTTTTTTCAACTAATATTCATATATTTCAGTTCACTGAGAAGCAAAAATGAAATAAATATGACTCAGAAATAGCAATATTTTTTACAATGGTTTATTTTTCTTTTGTATGGGGTTTGAGATTTAAATTCCACTTTTGTTAGTATTTCAATGATTTCCTAAAAGCGAACTACAATTCACCAAAAACATTGATACATGTACTTTGATTTACTATGAAAGTTTACTTTGAATTTTTTTTTCGAGTTCTTATCGTTTAAAATTTCCTTAATTCGTATCGTAACATTGATGCCATTTTTTGTAAAAAAAAAAAAATACGTAAATATCCAGGTAATGGCTCCATTTGATATATCAATTATACGTGTGTGTTTTTGGAGAACATAAATCTAACATTCTGAAATCCATTCATAGAAAACTTTGATTTACTATTAATAGTACAACTTTGATTAACTATAGTAAAAACTTTGACACTATAGTAAAATTTTGTTAAATATTAAGCACTGTTAACGATAGTAAACTATGGATTATAATTAACTTAATTAATTAATGCATTGCTTGTTAAAAATAATATACAATTTGGAAGAAAATGCCAAAATGAAAACTGGCTTAAATTGCTAGAAATATTTCATCATACATGTTAAATAGCGTTTTTAAGCAAAAAGAATATACATGAAGTCATGGCAGTAATAATGCCGACTTGGCCTATTGATACTTTATTACAGAAAATAAATAATAGTTAACGAATAATATACTTTCACTATCTAAATAAGCATTGGAAACATATAAACTATACATGTTAAATTCATGCAAATGCTCTTGTTTAAACAATACCAAACACACCATTGGCCGTCCTGTAGAAAATATTGATATGATGAATACTGAGTACTCTTCCTAGATCCACCCACCAGTAGGCAGTGTAAAAACCTTCGGCAGATATCGTACATTGTCCTCCATTAGATTCCCGATCTGTAAACCTCCCATCCACAGCCTTATCTGCTCCCCAATTTAGATTATAATCATACGGAGACTGTTGCCACGCAGGCTTGTTTAATGCAATATTTTCTGTAAGTAGAAATATAAGATTACTGTCACAAAGAAACAAATATTATCTGGACTAAGGAATTTTTAAAGTTTATCAAGTTTTTCAATGAACATTTTCACACTGTTTAGAAACACTAAGATGTGACGGGTCAACAAGGTATGCTTACATTTGTTTCCAGCTTAATTTTGAAACAAAAATATTTATGATCAGACACAGATAGTTCCCGCAAAAAAAAATCGAAGCTCTGTTGTTGGGATCAATATTCAACTGGTTAAATTTTCGATATTTAAACTAACCAAAAAACGATCAGATTATCTGCTTTTGTTTTTTGTTTAATAGTCTTCAATTTCATTTGGACTTTTCGATGGATAATGTGATTGATACTTTCATGATTACTAGGTGGATGTGTACCGATGTTGGGACATCGCTCACACCACGGATTACCACCGATTACCACAGGTTTATGGCCACCGACCGGGAAATATGACTAAGACAGCATCGTAAGTAGTAAAAGCGTATTTATAAAAATTAAGACATTGAAGAGAGAGAGAGAGAGAGAGATCATTTGCAATCAAAATCTTACCATAAGCAAGAATGATTGTTAATATTATTAATATTATATGATTAAATAATTTCCATCTCTCTGATTAGCTGAGATCCAACTATGTTAGAAAAATATTACGTTGTATTGACTGCACGTGACGTTCCAGGTCAATACAAGGATTTATTTTCTCTACATTGATCTAAAAATAGATTGGGAATTTCCAAATTGATACAAATTGTTTTGGAAAGCTATTTAAATGACTATGAATTTTATTTTCATGTGAACAAAACAAAAGCAAATATATATTTTAGGTAAAGGTGGTAATAGGGGATCCAGGGACCCCCCCCCCCCCCACCCCTAACACTTTTACTGAACAACAATTTTTTTTAACTTTTCGGCAGTCAGTTTTCCCTGATAATACTTTCCTTTCAAAATCTGTCCTATAAAAAGACTGACATTATATATTGTTTTCATGGCAACTAGAATTGATTAAAAAAAAAAAAAAAAAAACATTTCAAATTGATACGACTGGTAAGGTTTATTCACATTTTAATTCTGCTTCTCTTTTGTATTTGGCTAGTACTTAATAAAACAAGCTGAATCATTTTATCGGTGAATCATATAATAAAACAATTATTGCTGTTTTTCGGTCAATACAGTGATTTAGCCATCTCTGAAGTACAATATTCACTTCGCCCTCGGGCTCGGTGAATATTGTACTCCTCAGATGGCTAAATCATTGTATTGACCTCAAAAACAAGCAATAATTGTATACTGTCACAAATAATCCACCTACACAACAGAGCAGTCCTCCAGTGACACCATTCATTTTGTTATGCGATTCATTACATTAAACCAGGAACTATTATTAAATAGTTCAAACATTTGACTGAAGTTATTTGAAGCTATTTAAATGCCTCATGGATTCATGGATTTAAAAAAAGAATGAATGTCAGACGGTTTAAATACGCTGTATCTTCACTCCTAAGACCGGTATACACGATGAGATTTGTAGTATAATGCAAGTATTATAATACTTTTGTACTATAAAACTTTCCTGTACTCACGCTCATACATATCTTATAAGATTGTACATAAACTACTATTCCAACATGACCTCCCCCCATACAATCTCTCTGTCAAAGAAATAAAAAAAAATGGAGGATGAGGCTCTGATAGCAGTGTCTATCATCGTACTATGCACTGCTTGATATATTCCACAATCCTTTTCCCCTTCCAATTAACCCATTGCTTTTTTTAGTAATGGTAAAAATAAAATGACCCCCAAGAAAAATCTTATGATACAAATCTTATAACACAAATCGTGTATACAGGCCTTTACTTTTTACTGCACAGAGGTGTTATCTGATATTAAAGGCCAGTATATACACGGTACAATTTGCATCATAAAATTTGTATTCTAATACAAAGTTTTTTTCTGTGTATACACTCTTAATACACTCTTAATACAGTGTTTAATAAGAATTGAACAATGCTCATTTTTCTTATATAAGTAGTATGTAGCATTTCACTTTCAATCAATGAAATGTAATGACACTAGGGGTCATCTTAATTCTATCACAGCTAAAAAAGCATATGGTAAATAATATTGGTCGACTTTACAGGCAAACACATAGAAAAACTCGTGGCTTCATTGGAAGGGGGGGAAGTTGTGGAATATATCAAGCAGCACGTAGTATGATGATAGACACTGCTATCAGAGCATCATCCTCTATTTTTATTACCTTGACAGAGAGAAATATCGCGGGAAAAAAGCTGGTATACGTATTCTAATTACAATCTTATCAGATTTGTATTAGCGTGAGTGCGAGAAAGTATTTTAATACAAAAGTATTATAATACGTGTATTATACCACAAATCTTATCGTGTATACCGGCCTTAAGATTTGATCTGCTTACCCCCCGTTCACACATAGACGCCGCTTCTACAACGAAGCACCTTAATCGTACAAACAGCGCGGAAGCATGGAAGAGAGATCTTCATGATCGTAAGAAAAGCGCCGCGAGAGCGTAGGAACTTACCAAGCACGCTCATACAACGCTCCCTCTACACTCGTACTACGTTCTCACTACGATCGCTCTACGTTCCTGGAGATCCTACGAAGACCTACAATGACCTTACGCCGATCATATCATAACCTATCAGACAAGAGTTGTTCTTATACCGCTGATATTTGACCAATCATCATCTGTTAACCACATGTAACTGGTGACACTATACTTGATGATCATTTACAATTGAGCATTTTCACATCTTGTTACACGTAAAATAATTGAAAATGCCCTAAACCATGTGGTAAAGGCCGAAAAAAAAACTGCTGTCGCAAAATATGTATCATTGCTAAAATTGTACTACAAAAATCTGCAGGTTCAAGAAATATTTACATCATCACCTAATTCGTACTAGAAGCGTAATTATTCGTAATATGATCAGCACCATCGTAGAGACATCGCGGTACAGTCATCTAGGTCTGTGTAAAGTCGTAGTATGGTCTTCAATGTCGTAGTGGCAGCGTTACTTAAACGCACTAAACACGGCTGTTTGTCGGCAACGGTCTGCGTAACATTGTAGAAGAAGCATGTTAGCAGCGAGTTTAAAGTAGGGACATCGTAGTACGGTCGTAACGAAGACCAAAATTTGCCAAATTGCTCTTTTTAGACACCGATCGGCTGCAATCTGCCCCGATCCAAATAAAAATCAGATCGCGGCTTGGTTGGGATGATCGCCATAGAGTCGCAGCTCTGTGTGAACGGGGAGAGGGGGGGGGGTACGAGCATATCATAGACTGGAACCAAGGCCATTTTGTCCGATTCCAATTTCATTTATGCCCCAAAAAGCGCCCAAAAAATGCAGTGTTCCTATTTCCTGGTGATAACAGGCAAAGTTAGTAATGATATTTCTTTGGTCTATTTAATTAAAGCAGTTGAAAAACAACAGTTGATCAGAGTACTGTGCTGCTTTATATATTTATTTGTATTCAAACACTGTACCTGTGAATGCATTTCACTGAAACGAATATCGGGATCTCAAAACTTATAAACATTACTTCACACCCCTGACATGCACATTTCTACTCTTTATTGAACCAGTTGAAACTCAATGTTGAAAGAAAAATGCTCCTTATTCATTGGTGTCTTGTAAATTGAACAAAAATATATTTTTAAAGATGCAAATATAAAAGAATGAAAGAATGGTCGAGTGTTACTTCAGCATTCAATTAAAAAATATATCTGACTGTTGAATGGTTCTGATTGCCGTATTAAGGACTAATTCTAAAGCCCCACAGCGGTATATAGAGATGTCTCTATATCAGTGAAATGTTCTTAAATAGGGTGTAAATAAGATGCAAACAATCAAATCGTCATCAGAACAGTTTTATTTCATTAAGGTAATCCGATCCCCAGGTTTATAAATTAGCAGTTAAGTAATGAAAAATATCTCTGAACCAACAAAGTTATGCAAATATATTCACAGTTTTCCTTTTAAGTTAAAGATTATTAAAATTAATCATATTATAAAAAAATTTTTTCAAATCTCCGATATTTTTGCTGAAATTTCTAATTGCAAATTAATCAAGGAAAATATTTTATGCTATAAATGATATGTATCCAGGCATTCAGAGAAATTGTCATGATTTTTTTATACTTATTTTGTAATGTTGTCTTCTGTTTCCGTCACGTTTTTTTTCATAATACATAGTGTAAAGGGCTTTTGCTATCATTGCAAGACACCACAAATCACTTCATATTAAATATTATGCTAATAAGCATTGGTATCTAGGGCTGGATTTAAGAAAATCTTTTTCTTTCAAACTGTACTCTCAATAGAGTTAAGGCAACATTTTCTATAAAAAGTCACCGAAAACGATACAATTGATATTTAACTATTTCATTTTTCAGCAAGACACTCTAGTTAAAAAAGCTTTATGTTATCTTGAAGAGTATGTCCATCGCTATTCACCTAGGAATTTTTGTGATCATGTGACCCTCTAAAGTCACGTGGGCTCCGATTTTAGGTCAACAAATGAAATGTTAGATTTAACCAAAAAGTTCAAGGGCAAGGCAAACAAACAAATAATTGCACAGTGTTTTAAATTGTCCCTATGTATCTATACTTTCGCAAAAGTGATGCTCATTCATTTGGTTTTCCGAAACATTTAAGTAATTCACCTGAAACAGTCAGTAGTATATGAAAAATAGGGCATTTTCCTAATATCATCGAAAATTATAGATTACCTAAAGGATTACAAAGAAATGAGCATCACTTTTTGAAAACTATACAGTGAAATGAATAATTTAAAGTAAAAACCTACTTTTTAGGTTGTTGCCTTGCCCTTGAACATTTTGATTAAAAATTGACATCTTGGTATAGTCAGTCTAAAAATAGTTTTCAAACGCATCGTTGACCCCGCATGGGAGATAACTCTTTAGTACTTGATAAAGTTTGTTTACCTCGTAGATTTTAAATAACTAGGCCTATACTTGCAGAATGCGCTGGGATCTTTTTACTTAATGGAACAGTATGCATAAAACACTGGATATTATTTTCTATTTTGTGACTTCGTTATCTATACAATGTGTGAATTACGTATGTTATAAGACGTCTTTCAGACCTTCCGCATTTCCTCGAATCTGTGTAAACACACATGCAGCTAAATGTAGGTGTAAAGTTTGCCGCAGCATGTAATCTAAAACGCCGATTGTTAATAAAAATGGGAATATTTAATTATAATAGTCAATTGATAGCATCCATAAATAATTAATTCGATAACCATACCCCTCTGTCACTAATTTACATACACTTGTGTACAAATATTTTTTTTTCGCATACAAGATTATATCATGGCTTTCTTTCAAACCTTCAACTCCTATGGGATTTAAGTCAAACGTTTTAAGAACTAAGACTTAGTGGAAAACATACAAATTCCTGTATTTGTTAAAGGGACTATCATTTTATTCCAAAAGAGGGGGGGGGGGGGGGATCTAAAAAATATTGCAAATAAATATGTCCCAGACAGAATAAAAAAAATTTAATCTGCCCCAGACCAGTGTTCCCCCTCCTGTAATTTTTTTTAGCTTGTCAGACATTTTTCAGTAGAGAGGAAAATAAATAATCTGTCCTTCATCTTATTGGAAATAAATATTAGTAGACCTGTCCTTCATTGACATGAAAAGAAATAAAAAAATAATGATTTGGGAAAATTTGCCACCCCCCCCCCCTCTTCCCTTCAGAATAAAATGGTGGTCCCCTTTCTTGTTTTGAATCAATTAGGGGAGCCTTTAATCTCCTTTTTAGTTACTATTTTTATTAAAAACAAATTAACACAATGTACATGCTGGAAAAAAATCTTGATGGACATTGACAGCCTGGCACCACACAAATATATGCAAGTCAAGATTATCATATCTAAAGACCTTTTCAACACCTGTACAGTAAGTACATGTATATGAAAAAGTCAAATCATTTTTTATGAATGAATTTTATTTCATAAACAGCTTTTAAAATTAAGATAGACTGTACAAGGAATACTGGGAAGCTGCCAAATTCTTTCCATCACTTCATGTTCTTGTGGATACATGTAAAATCAATTCTGAAAATACATGTATGAGAAAATCAGGACATACATGTAGTAACATACCATTATTGAGAATAAATTTGTGTTTAGAATTGAATTAAATTCCGATCAATGCATAGAAACATGCATTGGATGCATAATTAAATATTTGCAATTCTTCTTTTATATTTTATTGTTTGCCAGGAATATTGCATGGTAATTTGGTTTATAGCTAATATGGAGCATACCATTTTCCTTACATGATGGATTAACTTGCTGCCTGATCATGAATGATTCCATTGGTCCAATTCTTTAGGAATAGCTTCAACACAATATATATGCTATTGCTATGAGATTACTAAATAAAATACATTGTAAAATAAAATCACTTTACATTTGACATAACAATTCATGATATATATTGTATACTGTAGTGAATTTATGAAATTCATATAAAAGTTAAATGGAAACAAATTTGTATTACAAAACTTTTCTGGGAAATTAAAACCTCTGACATTAACAAGAACAAATGATTAGAATATGAAAAAAACATTCTTTCATCTTTACCAAATGAAAAATAAATATAGGCCTAATCATGCACACATGCATGGTTAAAAAAATGTGAAATGCTTTATAAGCGTACATACCCTGTGGAGAAATGGATGCATTTTGTATTCATTTATACTTCAAGCCTGGATCTCTTGACTGCTACAATAATAAAAGAATTATATGTCATATGATTTTAAAAAAAAATTATTATGTATAAATCACAGAAATTAATTGACTTAGAAATTGACATGAAATCAAACTAAAAAAAAATAAATATTTTATTCCCCATTAATTTAGAAATTCTAAAAATTTAAAACCATATATCTAAAGTGGAGGTTCTTTGTTTTCATCATAATGATACAAATGATATTTTTTACATTATGTAGCATGTTTGTATGCGAAAAAGACAACAACATTACAAGTTCTGTAAATCATTATCAACACATTGACTGAAGCAATGAAATTTCAAATTTAATTTAGTCTAAGTTTGTATTACTGTTGAACCCCCTTATTACAAAAGTTGTCTCAAAGAAAATAAGCTTATCGACTCTATATTTAGTACAATCACATTTTCAAATTTCTAGTAAAACTAAGTGATCAACTTATGTGGGCTGTTGGGAGGGGGGGGGCGACACACACTGCACTGCATTAGTTTTTCACTAACTGGGATAATACATCTAAATAAACACGTACACACTCGCGATCGTTTTTTCTTCGATGTTAACAAAAACATATTTACATAATGTACATACATGTGCATACATACCTGGGCTGAATGCATTGCAGTGATGGATCTAGGAAGCTGGTGCAGATCGTCTCACTCTTCCATTATTTTCTGTAATTATGTCCTCATATTCTCGTAATAGGGATTAACGATGCCTTGTCTCTTATCTTATCCCTATTTTCTTTAAAGAATGGCTGATTATTGCATTTAAATTCACTGCATATCTCAGCTGATGTCGCCACGTTTTTAGATGTAAACAACATTCCTTGTCATCGAGTGCAAGCGCTTGGCTGTAGCCGAATGCAGCCAAACGGCACATAATAAAGAGAATTTTTTTAAAAACATACCATTCTATATAGGAGAAAATCACTAATAAATATTTATTTAAACATGGAAATATTGCCGTTTGTTACAAATTCTTGCAAATATCGGTAAATAGTTATTTTGAGCTCTATTTCCTTATAAGGATCAATCAGGGCGGAGCAACTGTCATGACGTCAGACCTCATTATGACCTCATAACCATATTTTTCCATGGGTTGCCTAAACCGTACTGCGCTATTTTTTCCCCTTTCAGAGGGTACAAATGTCAACTTTTATATGACCTTTTCTCAGACTTCCAAAAACCTTAAATCTCATCAAGATGAATGAAATGAAAATTGTTGTAAGAAAGAAATTCATTCTCAAGCTTTTTTACATGCATTGCAAATTAAATATTAATTTTTCGAGTTATCCTTCCTGGCTAAGGATCGGATATCCTTAAAATAATAATGATACCTGCACATTGCAGATACATGTATAAGTATATTTATGAGGAACAAAATAAAGATACTCTGCCAAGACAACCGATATAGATTAAAACCTAGTGTACTTCCATGACCAGGACATTAATTGCTATAATAACATTTAATGGACGGATGGGTGAGTATTTTGCTGGTCAACTGCCAAAAGCTATAGATGTAATTTATTTTTGTATGTAAGATTTCATAAGCTTCGCAGCATTATCTAAAATATCTTAATGCCTCTTGAGTTTATTTGTAAAAGCTTGACAGATACGTTAAGTGTAAACCCTTGCAATTAACCGATTTATTAGGACCTTTCTAGTACGTTGTCAATTTATCTGCATACACATATATATCAGCATCATTTTTTCTAGAAAGACCGAAAGAGTATTTGGATAAAATAATAAAATAAACATCGCATCCAAGTCAACAACTTTTTAATAACGGCAAACAATATTTTATTTGATAATAGAAGACATTTTTCATTATACAAAAATTTTACTTGATCAGCCTTTCACTGTAAACAAACTGCCCTGGCTTTTACTAGATGACGTTACATTGGCAAGTTCATTGCAATCAATGCATCGTTTATATTTTGTTTTGTGGGATTTTACATAAGACAAAGCTGCGTGTAATAATAAGCTTATATGTAGTCTTAAACCATCTAATGGGTATTCTAAAGATCTAGTATTTTTGTGTGATTTCATACATGTAGTAAACATTTTCCGTATAAACCAGGCACCGCCCCCTGTTTTGTAACCTACATGTAACTGTGCTGCGTTCCGACGATTTTCAAAAAACAAAGTGTGGATTTTTTTATATACAGTCATTCATATTTTTTTGAAGATTAAGCATAAGGTACCAATATTTACATATTTAAATTTCATTTTTATCTTTTGTTTGCATGCCTGATTTGCTTCATAATTTAAAACTGAATATCAGCTTCATTCCCCCAAAAATGAATTGAAACCAGGATAAAACATCAAAAAATTTACATGAAATTGTCAACCAAATCTAGCAGAAAGTTATCCCAACTTACATGCAGGTCAATGGCTTTTCCCTCCAAAACATTATCAGAAAATACAATCATGTTATAGGCGAATATACAGTTCTTAGCCAATTCCATTATTTTGTCAAGAGATAATTACTGATAAATGCATCAATTTATATCGTAGCACGATATCAAAATATGCTTTTTGAAAACTATAAAGCATGCATCTAACTTATCTGATATCCAAAATTATCAATAACGTCATTTTTAAACATTTTTTTATCTTTAAATTCACTTTTATTTAATTTGATGAAGTAGTTCGATATCAATATATTACTTTTTTATAGTTTGCTGAAAAAATATTTATGCTGGAGTGTATTATTAGTTACATAGTCTTTTAGTGACAGGGTATGGGATGATACCTGGTTAGTAAATTTCATACCTGGCGAGGCGGAGCCGAGTCAGGTATGAAATTTACTAACCAGGTATCATCCCATACCCTGTCACTAAAAGACTATGTAACGAATTTACCCCACCGATGTAACATTTACGTTTTATCTGTAGTTTATAAATGGTTTTCTCTGCTAAATCCTTCATCACGCTTATACTGTGCCTATTATGACGTCACGTCTGTGTTTGTGACGTAATACATCGACCGGGTATAGATTACAACTGACCGGGTATGGATTTACAACTGACCGGGTATAAGAAATCCACCGCCTTCACGTGACAGACTTCAACCAATCGTAAGCCAGGATTTCACGGAAAAATCGACAGAGGTGGGGTAAAATAGAATACTTTCTGTTTTACAAAACTTTCCTCATGCACTGTCAATATCACAATATAAAGTCGACATCACATTAAAATTGCTCAATAAATTAAGATAACAGCCCTTCATAGTATGCTTTTGAACATGAGTTACTTGAATACTAACACGGAATAAAATTTTCCTTTTGCTGTCGATAACAGCGATATCGAGGAGGTCGGTTCGATATCGGATCATGTTTGCTCACCCCCTTTGTTTAGTAGCGTCCTTTCAGATGCGAATATGTATGACTTGTGTTTTTATGTTTAGATACTTGTAACATGTAGTTTGCATGGGAGACGATTGTACTTGCCATCAATATCGTCGAAATCGGATCGATATATAATCATATCGCCACTACTTCTGTGGCTGTAGGTCTTTACGCAATATTTGTGCGAGTGTACTTCCTATTATTAGTTGGACTAACTGTTAATATCGTCGATATCGTTTCGATATCGAATCGTGAGTTTTGAAAACAGTTTGAAACGTACCCTAACAAAAAACATCTAAATCTTCCGTAAGGCATCAACAACCACTGACTTTTTGTTTGTCATTTTATTCACATATTCCTGCCAATACTGAAATTTTGCTGACTTTGCTTTTGACCATGTATAATTGTGTTATAACTCAATTTTAAAAATAAATGTGTATATCATGATCTTTACGATATCGTCATGGTGTTGTCCATATCGACAATAATGACATGGAATTTGTTATTGGACATGTATGGCAAATGGTAAATTGATTGTAAATTAATTTTGCTATACTTCTATAATGTATCTTTCTTGTAAGTGGATGCAAGAGAGAGAGAGAGAGAGAGAGAGAGAGAGAGAGAGAGAGAGAGAGAGAAGAGAGAGAAAGAGAGAGAGAGAGCAATATTTGAATAATTTTTTTTTTGAAAAATTGAATGCATCCTACCGTAGGCAGATATAACATTTCCTGTTAAAATAAATCCAACAATACAAAAATTATACGCCAGCAAGGCTCCTCTACCCATGCTCTTTGATAAGGGTCAGTTTATTTGCTAGAAGTGCAAATTAAAAGTTTTTGAGACTTCGCAGCTATTTATGCATTTTTTTTTCTTATTTACGTTTGACAGTTTGCTTGGTAAACAAAACAGATCATTGAATTGGGAAAAGAGTTCCATGAAAAGGTTTGTGGATTTAGTAAGAAACCCAATTACGTTACTTTTGTTGACATATATTTGTGTCATTAATATTGTGGCTTAAATTTATTAACAACTCTCTGTTTTCCTATGAAGTCATCTTCACAGAGTACTTAAAATGCGGATAAATACGCTTGAAAAATATCCGGTGAGGCATGTGCCTTTGTATTTTGTGTTCTTGTTTTTAATGCATGCATAAACAATTTTTTACTTAATGTCACTATTATAAAGTTTCCTTAACTTTCCAAATGCTTCCATAACATAAAATTGTCCAACAAGCTCGTGTACTAGTAGAATCAACTCTTGCGAACATTCACTAATATATATATTCAAAAACCCTATAAATTAATAGCAAATACATACAAGTATGTTTAATGGGGAAATAGATAGGGGAAAATAAAAGTTACGTTTAAGAAATTTCTTTTTGTAATATTTTTATCTGATTGAAAAGACGATTGAAACTTATTATATTTTGGAGACCAAATTGGGGATTAATAAGGCCTTTAAGATAAAGCTGATTTTTTTTTTACATGTTTACACGTACCTTTGTAAAGGTTGTCAAACGACTTCATGTTTCGTTCAAGTTTGCGATCCATGTCAATCTATGTTACACTATTTTCAATAATTTTAGGATGAGAATACCTGTTTTAATACATGTATATTAAAATATTTATTTGTTCAAGTGTGCATTGTCGTTATTGTGATTTAATGAAATTTAATAAAAATTATGTTACTTAATTCTAAAATCAAAATATTCATGAATACGAGGCAACTTTATCAACATTGTGACCTCAAAGATATATTGTCACTATGTTTATTTTTAATCCTTTCCATTTCGCTTAGCATCTGTTCAAAAAAGTTCTTTAAACACTTGAAATTTAGTTTAAGAAGTATTGCTCCACAAGCATAATTATATCACCCTGGACGAAGTCGTATAACACATATCTGGCGTATATTTTTGTTATTTTCTTTGTTTGCAGTTCCAACGTGTTTGATATAGCATCAGAAAACATCATTGCATGTACTTAAATTTATCAGTCACAAGGCTTTCACAAACGTGTATCTTGTCATCACTACATAACGGTGTAGGATTTATGCTAACGAAATAAATGCCTTCTTATAATGCAATGTTTGCTGAAGAGTCGGCACTTCTGACACCATTTTCTTAAATTATATTATTTTAAACTGATATGAAAATCACATAGGGGGTAGTATCAAGAGTTTTAAATGACAATATATCATAACACAAATGGGGACTTATATATAAAGCTTTTATATATAACTAATTTCTTGATATATTTTTGCATTAAATATACTTTGTTTTATCTTTCAACGAAAAAATACAGACACATTCTATACATGTATCCTTTACTGCAGTGGATATGACGTTGTATATATTGCATACACCCTGTCAAAGAAATTCAATTAGAGGGTATACTTTAAAAAAAAAATCACACGAAGTATCCTCAATTTGTCCTTATGAATCACGTACGCGTGCTTGTCAAATATGTATACGTTTTAAATATACTTGCTTTGTCTACTTACGTGCAGCAGAGAACATTTCACATTCATTCTTTTGAATTTTAATGCGTATATATCAAACAAGAGAAAGAAAAAAACGAAATTATATTTGCTAATATATTCAAAATCATAAAAGCACATTGAAGAACAACAATCCAAAAATCCTTATTAAACCAAAAAATCTACAGTTTATAAACATTTCAATCCAACCTAAAAATTAATTTTTCATTTGACAATAAAAAAACACAGGTGCAAAACTAAAATAAATGTTAATTCTGAAACATTTAAGCCTAACAGTTGAAAAATTAACTCATTGTTCAAGAAAAATGGTTTTGGTTCATGTTCTTCAGGGTAAAATGTTACATGAACATCATTTCATGTAGGATTGGTTAAGCCATTTTACAAAAAGAGTTAGATGATAAATTCCGTTTGTAGATCAAAGACGAATATGAAAATAATAATTAACACTATTACATGTACATAGATGCAATGTGAACTGTGTTAGCTATAAATCATGTGAGAATAATAAGTTCGAGTGCTCTCACTTAGACAGTATTTCCCTTTATTTGAAGTCTTTAGGAGAAGTGCCGTTTTCACTCATTTCAACTCTGCGCAATTTAAACGCAAGCATTTCTCTCATTATTTTAATCATTTCTCTCTGATTTGCAAGGTGTTGGTAAAAAAGGCTGATCTCCATAATATCCGGGTTTACATAATCCAAAACAGGATCCGGTCACGTGATTGCACGCTTCTTTGCCTCTTCAGTAACCATGTCGTTCTTTACATTCCCTGCCTTACCAACCATGAGAATAGGCGGAAAATAGATATATGAAATCCATAGATCTATATTTCATTTGCAGATAAGATTTTTTACATTGAAAACGATTAGAGGTGTTTTTTAATATATAAATTTTACATTATATGAAGAAGAAAATTGGGGAAAAGCTGTCGCATCACATTACGTATTGTTTGATTTACTAAAACCGATGTCTGTTTCTTTGGGAATGTGTTGTCTGGTGTCACTCTCAAGAATTTTTCACTCATATGGAGACGCCACCGCTTGCCAGTGGAAAGATGCAAATTTTTCCTATACCCAGAACTTATAGCCATCGAGCAAGGCTATCTTTTTGCAAGCATCTTCCACGACAAGTGGCCGCTGTTTATACGATCTCATCCAAAGATTCGTTCTCTACGTCCCACAATGTGATTCGAGCCTGCGATGTAAGGAACAATACCTTATTTTGCAAATCTAGTGAAGATCACTGTGCCATGTGGGCAACCTAATTGCTTTAGGAGTTAAGACAATTTAATCTATTATATGTTTTGCTGTTTTTATTGACAGGTCTGAGATTTGAGCATTTAACAATAGCCTGTTTAAAATATAACTTTCAAACATACGTTCATTGCATTTTTGCCTCTGATACCCAGGTTGACACAAGGAAGGACACGCCCCAGTCACGTGATCACGGGTCTAATTAACATCACAGTAACTGCACTCTATCTCTCAATCCCTGCCGTACCATCCCAGCAAACATGCTTAAAAATAAATCAAAATTACATCTAATTTTGTCATACTACGAGGGTTGTCCCAGAAAAACGCGAATATTTTTAATATCTTTTGTTTTACTAGGACTATAAAGTTAAAAAATGGCATACATCATGATCAACAGTTTTGGAATAATGCCAAAAAATGTCAAAGAAATATCTCTGTAAATAAAATTTTCCTCTCATGTAAAGGAATCTATCAAATTAGCTGTCGGCGCAACACTGACGACGTCAAAACTTATCTCGTAATCTTTAGGAATTTGTTACGAAAAGTTCGTCTCTATTAATATTAATTTTTTCACACATTCGGCAATGTGTTTAATTATTTTTAGTTACCAAGTTATGCATCTCAGATTCTAATGTTACTAAAAGATTGGGGGGGGTGTAATTCTTTCAATAGACAATTTCACAATCACGATCATAAAGCTACCTGATCGAATTATTTGACAGCGGTCTTCACGTAGGCCTATGACGTTCCACTCTTGTCTTTTCAGTTAGTTTATATTTATGTGCAAAATTCTATTCTCTTCTAACAAAAAATTAGTCAAGTCAACCTAGAACCTCTTCTACTAGATATAAACCTCTTAGCCATATTTTTTTCGGGTTCGTTCATCGTTAACATCTTTTTTCCTATATGCAGGAGTCATATCCCGCTCAACATAGTGTTGCTTGATAATTTGGTGCTCCGCATCACAGTTTAACGTCGCCATTTTTGACAATGTCTAATTTAAAGCGCTTTGCTATATATCGTCATATATCTGTCATTAATGATGTCAGATGAATGGAATTTTAACAACAAGTACACCAAATCAAAGAGAATTTATGATAGTAAAACTTTTGATATTATATTGCCATATAGCCTGATGACAACGAAACTTCAATCACAATGCTATTTGTAAATGTCAAAAAATTGTCGTGCGCCGACCACCGATATTTAACATCATTTAAATGCTGTTTATATATGCATATGGCATCACATGCCTATAATATTTTGTCAGAATATCTAAAAGATGATTTCCCAACACCATGCCAAAAATTATTAGTTTTGATTGAATAGGATTTAAAATATTCAAAAAGTTCGCTATTTTCTGGGACAACCCTCGTATAACTGTTACCGTATAGTAGTTTCGATTCCTACGTCGATACGATATATCCTGGTGGGCTTGAAATAAAAGATACCACAGAGTCTGACACACCTGTTTCAGACTTGGATATTTTACTTGAAAAAGATATAACAATAAAACTATATGATTAAAGTGATGACTTTAACTTTTCTACCGTCAACTTCTCTTACTTATGCAGCAATACACATTAATCACAGGCATACTGAGTGTATATATCTCAGTTGATTCGATAATAGCTTCCTCTACGTCAGAACAATTTCTAAATCGAGGTAAATTATTGACAAGCGAGTTGATGAAAATGGAATATCAGCCGTCTCGTGGAAAGACATCATTTCGTCAGTTCTATGGTGGACACAATGACCTTGTCAGCAAACATAATTTATCATTGAGACAAATGCTGATTGCCGTTTTTCATACTAATTGTTAGTCTATTATTTATACACTGAATTGACGACAGATTTGTCCGTTATTTCATGATCATGACAAGGAACACACGGCGGGTATGACCGGTCAGCAGGGGATGCTCACTCTTCCATGGCCTCTGTTCAAACCTCTGATGTTTCGGGGTTCAGTGTTTGCTCTGCTCTTGTCTTTTCTTGTTTCACTGATCTAAAGCTATAACACTTAAAGATATGTCACTTCTGCCGAAAATTCAGAAGGATTTAAAAATACGTCCAGGATTGCTCATAATATTTGAAGGATCACTCTATAGGCAGCCATTTTTTGTGTCGAGTCGACATCTGAACAGCTGTTCACTAGTCTCAGATATTTTGAGAAAAACACAGGAAAAAAATCTGAGCAAGAATCAGGTTGCGTGGCACGCTTTTTTGTGTTCAAGTGAGAGATTTGAGAAAAAAACTCAGATTTGAGCAAAATACAGCCCTTGAGTTCAACTGAAGACGATTGCGGCACCGAGGCCAAAATTACTTTCGAATTAAGAATGTGTAGCACATAGATATTTGAAAATCAAAAAGTACACAAAAACTAACGGACCTAACAGGTAAGGAGGAAATTGATAAAGGGTCTGTTACATACTGATAACAGAGGTAAAGAGTATAAACAAGGTGTTTTTAATGCTCAAAAACAAAAATAATAGTATAACATTTCATAGGAAGTGAAAGAAAAACAGGTATTAGAATGATTTTATTCCTGAAAGTTTAAATTGAAACTTGCCATCAATATTTTCACAAAAATACACAAAAAATATAATGTTTTATGAGAATTAGCTTTTCAAACAGAATTACATGTACACTTAACAAAACTTCTAAGTGTTCACTTTAATAAATGTATTTATTTTAAAACTACTTGTTAAAATGGTGTGATATTTTGAAATTATTACAACAAATCACCCTTTTTTAACAGTTCTAGAAGGAAAATAAAATATCACTGATGAACACCAATGTTCCGTGACTAAGCTTAAAAACAATAAATACGTACTTTGCGGCACGTGTTTTGAATAATTAAAATTTTTTTTGTGATTATCTTAAAATTTTACAAACTTGTTTCACTAAAAAACATAAAACATTGGCATAATGACCAAAGAGATAGATGTGAGAGCCTTTAGAATGTTGATATCTAGGTCATCCTTGTACCACGTTTTACACACTTTTATTTTAGTGCTTGATTGTCCTTGATATTAGCGTCACGTTTAGAAATTAACAACCAATATCATAACCCATTAAAAACATTTTTCTATAGGCTGTGTCTCATTTTTGATTGCCAATTTATCACAATTTGAAAGTTTTGGACAATTGTTAACCAAACCTGAAGTGACGTTGATCCTCGTCTGAGGCCAAAATTTTTTCGTCACACCAGGTTAAAAGAGTGTTAAATTGTCCTGAAGCAATCTTAGAAACATAAAACAATTTTAATCGGATGAAACAAAAAGAAATCGGTGGTCGTGACAATCTAATATTAGCTTAAACAGTCTGAATCATCCTTAAAGCGGATCACTTACGCGCTAAAATCCCCAGGATATTGATCAAACGGCATCTGTGTGATGATGCACTGTCACATTCTCGGATCTGAATCCCATAGAACACATTTGATATTTTTATAAGGAATGTCATTGCTCTCCCCCCCCCCCCTTAACACCATTTCAACGGTTTGAAAAAATCCATGCAGTAGGTGTTGCAGCAGATGGCCTACAGTGTATCTCCTATTAAGGGGCGCATGGTATCCAACAGTAAAGATTTTTTGCGTGAACTTTCATTTTGAGGGTACATCATTTTCTTAAAACTTTGCTTAAAATTCTGACGAGACGCTTACATGAAATTTACGCAACATCGAACTTAAATATGCAAAATTAACCACGAATTAAAGAAATAATTTATTGTATGCATTTGTTCTTTAAAATAAAAAAAAATGTTAGGTGAACACTTAGAAGTTTGATTCAGTGTATACTACAGATAATCAATACAATTAATCTAATGATTATTCTTATATATACATATATTTAACAAAGAATGAACAAAATAAAAACGAAAATGACATGCAAATATATTTTAATACATATATTTATAAGCCATCGACTAATACATACATGTGTAATGGTTTGGGTCGTGGATATCGGCCTGGATAGCTCAGTAGGTAGAGCACCTGACTGGAGATACAGGGGTCCCGGGCTCGATTCCCGGTCCAGCCATACATTTTCTCCTTTCCTGTTACAGATTTGGTGCCGTTGACCACCCCTGGAATTGCAGGTGAAAGTCCTGCCAGGGGCAATAAGAACTTGGGTTGGGTCTTCGAGGGCGAAGACCATTTAAGGAGGGAGGAATGTAATGGTTTGGGTCGTGGATATCGGCCTGGATAGCTCAGTTGGTAGAGCACCTGACTAGAGATACAGGGATCCCGGGTTCGATTCCCGGTCCAGCCATGCATTTTCTCCTTTCCTGTTACAGATTTGATGCCGTTGACCACCCCTGGAATTGACAGGTGAAAGACCTGCCGGGGATGAGCCTGGGTTGGGGTCTTTGGAGGGCCAAAGACCTTTAAGGAGGGAGGAATGTAATGGTTAGGGCCGTGGATATCGACCTGGATAGCTCAGTTGGTAGAGCACCTGACTAGAGATACAGGGGTCCCGGGTTCGATTCCCGGTCCAGCCATGCATTTTCTCCTTTCCTGTTACACATGTAAGGAATAAATAATATTTAAAATGTATTAGAAAATATACATTTCTTTTATTCTTTGCTAGGATTATACAGGAAAACACGTTTTAAACTGTCATTTCTACTGTTGCTAAAAACGATTCCAAATGTTAATATTCAGTTATTTTACAGAATACTGTCAGGAACATTTAAGTATACAATTTGGACACAATGTTGATTTAGATCCAGTTTTGAAATGATTTGAATAAAATATAAATAAAATAAGTGTCACATAATGTAATGGTTTTCCTTAATGTTTACATTAAAGATTTTTTATAGGAATTTTTTAACTCTATGTATAATTTAACAACTCTTGTTTATTATGCTTAGCTGTTTTTTTCAACAAATAAATTTATTCCGGGTTAAAGAATATATTTTGGATAACTATAAAAATAACACCCTATATGCATAAGTTATTTGTAGGTATCAAACAGTATTCAAGTTCAATGGCTATTATCAATTATAAATTAGCGGAGGAAACACAGAAATCTACAATCTCATAAGGAATTTATTTATATTTAATCAGAAAGAGATATTCTTTAAAATAATGATTAATATTATTTTCATGAAAATTACGCTTCTTTCGTGATACACTAGTATCCGATATTGAGTCAAATTCAAGTCGAACATAAAACAGAATCTAGACAGTTATCTGCTTCTTCAGATCTATATATGTTATGAACATATTATTTATAAAGATACTGTAAATCCCTTTTTATTCACGAGAAATCTATTTTCGAGTAATCAAACGAGCCTGTCTGTTCGCCAAAATTTTATCCTCGCGTATATATGTATTATTAATATTTATATACAACAGAAACCTCAGCCCAAGAAAATTTTATCTCGTTATTAAACTTCAAATAGCTAAGTCGCTAAAATAAGGTCGCAAAATATACTGATCTACAGTATTTACAACAATACACATATAGGCATTTGTTTTATAATTACTATTTTAGAACTATATCGTCCGAATCTAAGCTAATGCAGCTTGTCATAATGAGAAGGTTGACTTAATTGTCCAGGCTCCTGGTATCCTGCGTTGTCTTCCACTTTATCCTAAATAACTTGTACATTGTAAACACAAAATCCATAGCTCCACTCTAATTTAATTTGTCATAATGAGAAGGTTGACTTAATTGTCCCAGCTCCTGATATCCTGCGTTGTCTTCCACTTTATCATAAATCTCTGTGTTGAGTATATTTTCTTGAGAATTAACTTTTGTATTTTTCTCTTTGTGATTCTTTCGCTTGTTTCTCTTATTTCTGTAGCTTCTGAAACAACCCAAAAAAGAAATAAAATACTGATAATTAAGATTTCTTTACTTGTTCATAACAGTTACAGCATGATAAACCCAGCTTTGCATATTTTGTAAATTGTAACAAAAGATGGTACCTACCGGAAAATTAAGAATATGTTTAATATAAGACTCAAACACAGAATTGCTAGGACTCCGTACAAATATGAACAGCATGGCGTGCTTTGGTCAGGATGAAAGTATATATCAATCACTGAAACCAAAAACAATATATACAGAATGTTTTAATCTCATATAAATTGTGTACACTGACTAAGAGGTAAACCTTCATTTTAAAAGTGATTCCTATATATTGGTCACTTATAATATAATGTTTTTGTGTTGTCTAAATGCATAAGTGTAATCGTCTGTTTTTAATTAAGTGTAACTTTTGTTCTGATATTTGTAATTAGACAAATTTATAAGAAGTCCCCATTCTTTATATATGTACTTTCAAATTCATCTTTGTATTAGGAGGTCATATAATATCTTGAATATATATTTTTTCTTACGTCTGTCACATCTTTCACCCTGCCATCCGGTCAAACAGCCTCCTTTGCATTGTCCTGTTATGACGTCACACTTTCCGTCGCTTCTACAGTTGATGTTACACTTCTGCCTGCAGTTATAGTCAAACCTTCCCTCAGGGCATGCTGTATTTTTGAATCAAAATAACCATAAATATTAACATAGAAGGTGATGTCTCCTATGATACATATATATATATAAAAAAGTAGGTCCTCGAGATTTACTGATTTATAACATAGTTTCTTTATATACATATAAGAAGCATACTGAAAAATTTCATTCGAGATAAAAAACATGGATTGTTTTCTCTAAAGCCTCGATTCCCTGATCATCGAGATATATGTTATTGAATCATTTAATGCACGGTAGGATTCTACACTGCAAACTTATTTAAGGACATTAAGATTGATCAATTCTGTCATATAAAATAAAGTGAATTGCAATTTACATTGTATTACATAGTCTGCAATTTTTGGTATTCAGTGCAAATATATCTTTATAAGTAAAAGAACAAGTCTGAATTTCGTTCCGCTTCAATGATTTTTCGGGAATTTCAGTCTTTTTAAAATTTACATGGTTTTCCGAACATTTTTACGAAAGGCTTGCAGATATTGAGCTGAGTTTTGGCATGTGTACCTTGATGAGGAACATATCAAGTTTACATTTTGCTCCACTTCAATGAATTTTAGTAATATTACAGCATTTTAAATTTCTTTTTTTTTGCTAATACAATGCTCTCGGAATGCTTGTTAATATAATTTCATTCTAATTATAATATTCAAGAAGGGGTCATTACACAGAAACATATCACATTGTTAAAGATACGATTTCCATTTGCTTTTTGATACATTTTTTTTTTCTCATAGTGATCCGTTATAGTTCCTTTTGTTAATGAAAGATTATGAAGCGTCTGCTTCAACAACTGCATAACCATTTTGATTATGAATGTGAAAAGGGTTATGACAGATTTTACAGCAATACATCATGTACCTTTATATGTTTCTTTTAGATCAGTCCGCTAGGATCTTGTTGATAATTTAATAAGACATCTTTTTTTTAATCATAAAAAACTGGGAAGTGCTAAATAGCAAGTATTTAGTGTATAAAAGAGTAAATACCTTGAAAATTTGTCCCATAGAAATTCCGATTTAACACAGTGGAAATATTTAAATGTTCAAGCTTATGTCGAGTAAAATAAATGATGTCCTTTTTTTAAAGGATTTCAGCGCATTTTGAGAAGTATAGGGATCTGGACTTTGGTTATGATTTATGTTTTTGTGCAACCTTATTTTTTGCAAAGTGGATTAAAGAGATCTAAATGTTAGTAATTTATGGAATCCAGGGAGTGGTCAACAAATTAACAGTAAGATATGATTTGATTATTTTTAATACGATATCTTAACCGTCAATAAGGTCTGCCGAAACATGGCTGAAAAATTGCCGACTCGGCGTTAAACAATATTTAATCAATCAATCATTTGACAGGAAACATTCCGTACATTAAAGTTCTAAAATATGATCTTTTTTGGATATTTTTGTATGGAGTTCTTTTTCTAAAAAATATCAGTATATTCTGAAAAAGGCCAGAACAAATCAGTCTTCTTCTACACAAGGAAACAATTTGTAATTTAAAGGTATTAATTTTTCAATGTAAACTTAAAAAAAAAATATGATACAGAAATACTAAAATAAATATCAATTTTTAAAGTTAGTTGAACCTAGAAATTACTTTTTAAGGTAAGTCACTCCTGAAGTTTGTTAAATCAAGGATTTTTTGAGAAGTATATTTTGGATAAGTACCCATAAAGTGGAACTCAAAATCGCGGAGAAAATAGGGGGTCAGTGTGCATCCTACTGATCTACGGTACATTTAAGTTGACCTTTTTGCACTTAAATTTCATCTCTTTGGTTAATTACTTTAACCCTTATTATATTTGATCAGATGTAAGCATGGCAATAAATATAATCTTATTTTACGTAAAATAGTTTGAATAATATTTATTATTAAACAAATCCTGCAAATTAATGCGCGTTAATTATTGTGTGACCTTTTTCCACTAAAAAATAACATATTTGGGGTATTAAAAAACTTAATAGGCAATAAAAAAATTTCTTATATCAAACTTTTTACGACTTAAGTGCTGATCAGTCACAAGTATCGAGTAGTTTAAAATAATGAAAGAAAAAGGTGGGGTCAGTGATGTTAATTTTGAAATATTTGTCAAAATATGTGATTTTCAGGCAAAAAATGGAGTAAATTTGATCTCGACTTCTTTAATATATTTTCATTTTTTGGAAAAATTTGCTGAGGGAAGGTGTAAAACTTAGTCTAAAAATATAAATTAAGACTTATATTAAATATTTTTAGCAATATCAAAACGGAAAATATTCTCCGAGTAAAAGTATGTGAGGCTAAAATTACATTAAATTTTATAAATGTGCAGATTTACAGAATTTTCTGCTAAATATCCTTCCACCAAAAGAAATAGTCCCTCATAAATCTTGCTTCTTTGTAGATTTTTGAGCATTTTTGAGCATTTTTTTCATTGAATGTTAAAAAAATTTACATTGATGAATTTAAATATTTTATAAAAATTGAATTTTAATAAGTAGTTTTGAAGTAAAAGCTTCTGCGTGAACTTTTCTAAAAAGCTGACGAGTGACTTACCTTAAACAGAGGTTCTTTGTTAAGAACAGAGTGTAAAGCATTCGAGGAGAATACATATCAAAACATACTTTAAGATCGAAATTTCCTCTATGTTTTATTACAACCGAGATTATTTTTGAATTATTGAATTAATTACCCTGTGTACAGTTGACTCTTTGATAACCTCTATCGCAGCCATTCAAGCATGTCCCGTTTATATGATGACACTGTTCTTTATCAAAACAAACCCCGCATGACTGAGCACAGTTTTGTCCATATGTACCACCGTCACATTCTTAAGAAATTAAACGTTACTAAGATTAATTTTAGGCAAATTTATCTGAAAAAAATATTAATGTATCTTTCATGACTTGAAAAGTATATTTTTCAGCTGTATTTATTTTATCAATGTTAGAAGCATAATTGAATTGAAAAGGGAAAAAGTTATTTTCGTGAAATGAGTCTTTGAATAAAGGGTCAACATATTTCTCATGTAATAATGCATTTATTTATATTGTTATCATCAACTTTTTCAAATACTCTAGAAGTACTTTTATCCGCGTGGTATTAATTAACGATATGTAGGCGGTCACTCATTTCCCGTGGAAATTAGTCCCATCGAACTTAATTCAAATATAAGGCGTATAAAGAGAGTCTGAAGATATCCGCGTAATTTGCTGCCAGCGGATTAAACAGAAATAGAGATTCCGCGGAGTGGAAAAAAAGTACGTCTACAGTAACTTTATGTCATATTTAAAACAATTTGATACCCTTGTCACATTTAGCACCCATCCACCCTGTCTGGCAACCATTTTCACATTCCCCTGTTTTGCTGTCACATCTTTTGGTATCTCCACAATTTATATGACACATTTCTAGGCAGTCATATCCATAACTTCCTTCAAAACATTCTAAGATAAGAAATAAATAAATAAAAATAAATAATAACGAGTTATATGTAATTTGGCTAAGCAATATAAAAGCCTTTTTATTTGGTCTCTCTGTACAATTATATAATCAATTCAACAAATATTTATTAAGGTATTTATATTATTGGTATTTATAAGACGTTGGATATGTAAGATACAAAATTAATCGTGTATAATCGAGAGAAGCTTGACATATACAGCTTTTTTGTTGTATTCCAATATATTTGCATATTAAATAGATATAGTTGGCAGAATGTGGAAACATACTTCCATTACTATGAACAACAGATCATCTTTCAGTGATATTTTATCTAATTTGAATGATATATAATGAACAAAATTTCACCTTTGTCACATTTTTCACCTTGTGCACCTGCATCGCATTTGTTTGGACAACTTCCGTTCACGTGATCACATTGTTCTCCGTTGCTACAGTTACCACAAGTAAGGATACACTCAGGTCCATAGCTATTATTGTCACATTCTGAGAAGTAAAATATTAAGTGCATTCTTTGAAAAATTATTAAAATGGTTTAGATTTACAAATAATTTATACTTCAACATTTTTATTTTTGATACACTTTCTTAAATAGGTTACTAAATGAACTATTAATAGGGAACTCTTTTCAAGTTGTTAACAAGAAAATCCGTTGTTCCTTAAGATATATCACTTGTGAAGTTTGTTATATCAAGGATTTTTTAAGAAGTATATTTTGGATAAGGACTCATAAAGTATGACTCAAAATCATAGAGAATATAGAGGGTTAGTGTGCATCTTACTGAGTTACGGTACAATAAGGTTGATATTTTTGCAATCAAATTATAAGTCTTTGGTTAAATACTTTAACTTTTATCCTATTTAATCAAATGTAACTATGGTATAGATGTAATCATTTGAAAATTGAATATATTTACACTAAAATTGCTCACAAATTAAAGTGAATTTAGAGGAAATGAACATACTGAAAATGATACATTCACAGCGCAAATAGAGATGACCCTCTCTCTCTATCTATATATATCTCTCTCATAATAACTCTTTAAGGATCGTTTGTATAAACCTACTTTCTCCACATCGGGAACCTTTGTAACCTTCAATACATCCAAGACAGGACCCATCCTCAATGTTACAATGTTCCTCCTGACAGTTTTGTGGACACGGTAATGTGCAATTTACTCCATAAACACCAGTGGTAGAACATCCTTAGTAAAAAAAATACTGATGGTTAAAACATTTAGTGCATTTCTTTACTCTATTCATCAAAACTTTTAAGGTGGTATTTGTTAATTATCATTTTTTCATTTTTAAAACGTTCAGTTGAACCCATTCAATGAAAACTTGATTATTTTTTTTTTATCTATCAACACCTTTTTGATATAATTAAGAGTTCTTCAAAGATTGTTCGATCATCCCCGTCTTTAAGAATATTCAGTTCAGTCTGGAAGATATGTATACATGTGTGTAAAAGTATGTCAAATTCAGTTTGTTTGATATAAAAAAAGGTCTTTCGAACTTTCGCTATAGTTTTTGAACCATAGGAGATAGATTCGATGTGTTTATTCTTTTTATCCTGTCTGATTGTCTGTCTGCTGTAAATTTCAACCTTCGCCATAACATTGAACCATGGAAGATAGATACTTCATATTTGGTATGCATATTTCACTAACAAGGCTCTTTCAAATGACACAAATAACAATAAACATGTGAACTTGACTATGACCTTTATGCTCAAAATAGCTTTTTTCGAACTTTCGCCATAACTTTTGAACCATGAGAGATAGAAACTTCATATTTGGTATGCATACTTCATTGTATAAGTTCTTTCAAATGAGTCCATTGAACTGGTGAGCTTGACTGTGACCTATATGCTAAAAATAGTTTTAACTGGGGACTTTGTTGCCGCCGAGTGCAGAGTGTTTCTCAAACAAATCTTGTTTATATACATATGATTAGGGACCAGGCAAAATTTATCACAATGATGGGACCAGTCAGAACAAAACAGAATTCTCATTCATAAAAGTACGTGTCCAATGGCACTCGTATTTTTAAAAAAAATCTATCCCATGCTTTAAGACTTATAAAAAAGTTATTGTCCCATGGTTACATCTTAATGTTAGTGAAATATTTGGAACAAAACCAAGGAGTATTTCAGATCACAGATATTTTAAATATTGATGAAAGTTTTTTTTTATTTGTTCATTTTTATACTTTGTAATATTTTCCATTAATTTGAAAATTTATCTTGCCATTTGTATCCTAAGTTTGGGTTTCAAAGATATGACTTTTTTCGAAACAAAAATTAAATATAATGAATATTTCTTATGAGTTAAACACTGTAACTCATTGAAAAAAATGGCTATGTCCAATGGGTGCTTTATGCTAAAATGTTTCTGTCCCATGGTTTTCTTCGATGAAAAAAGTTACTGCCCCATGCATGTTTGTACCGGTCCCATCATTCTGATAAATTTTGCCTGGTCCCTTAGATTTTTCTTTAATTGAAAGAAAAAATACCTCGGATCCATTCATATGTAAATGTATATTGTGTGTATTCTTCTATCTCTATCTGATAAGAAAAAAATAGCCTTTACCTTAAAAACCTTCAAAGATCTAGTGTAAGAAAGAGTACTCAAAGTTTTTAATAATGCGTGTCAAATTAAAATGCCTAAATAAACACTGAAAAGTTACGTAAATATTCCTTTTAAATATATATACCTCAGTTGCTCTTCTGATTTGATTTGAATATATTCTATTGTATATTAATTACAATTGGAATTGGGCAAAAATCCTAAATCTTTTTACGCGCTTTCCCTATATATTCATTATACCAAACATATTTACATACATGGATTTCAGCTTAAAATGAAATAACACAGAAAACATAGTATATAATAATAATAGCAACACACATTCAATAGAATACATTACTTTAATTTGAAATACACATGCGATATAAAATTAACAAGAAATAGTAATTGTATCAACCAAATCGTCCTGAAGTTTTAATAAGTTTGTACAATAGAAAATTGGTATTCATTTTCACTATCATTTAACGTTTCATCTCCCCAGAGTAAAACGTGAGTATCGACAGTATGTAAATTTATCTCCCCAGAGTAAAACGTGAGTATCGACAGTATGTAAATTTATCTCCCCAGAGTAAAACGTGAGTATCGACAGTATGTAAATTTACTCATTCGCAAAAAAAATTTCTAAAAATTCCTTTCTTGGTTCTGTATAATACTTTTTGCATGAGAAGAAATAATGATGCGTATCCTCCACTCTTCCACAAGAATATAGGGGACTCAAGATAACATAACATGGAGAAGATCGTTATTAAGCACACAGTTATGTCGAAGCCTCGTATGTATTATATTTAAGTGTCGAAATCTTCAGTTTCTATTTTGTCGATTGTAAGCTATTTTATTGCATACTCTGAAATATATGGTGTAGAGTTTCCAGGATACAAAACTTATTTATACTAAATGAATTATGTTGATAGTGTTTTCTTACCAAAGACTTCAAATTCACAAAGTTCGTTTTGTGCGCCCTCGGAATATCCCTCCGGATAGATAACTCCTTGTAGTCTCTCATTGTAGTAGATGACATACCGTCCATGTTTTATACATTCTATGGTTATATTACTTGGTATTGTGACTCTGGTATAAATTGTGTCCATAAAACATTGAACCCACTCGTCTTTGTCGGTTGTGTTTGATATGTAAACAGAGAAACCAAGGAATCTGGCTGTGTAACCATTGTATCGGTCTGGAGAAAAGGAGAGAAGAAATGAAAGTGGTATTGTCAAAACAACGCATATACTCATCATCAACTAGAACTCTTCTTTATGGTTTTAAATTGAATAAAGATGCTTGCTCAAATCAACAATTTACATGCTGAAAAATGAAGAAAATCTTAAGGTTTTATTTATTTGTTTTGAATTTCTGTACTTATTCCTGATAGATAAAATATCTTTCAAAATGTAAAATAACATCATGTCTATTCTTTAAAAGTTGACACAAATCAACTAAAGTATGGAATGTCCCTTATCCAGAAAAAACAGCATGTTATTTTTGAGATTACAATATATCAAAACTTTGGGTTAATACTAAATTTAAAATCAAATTTCATGAAGGAAAGATAAATTAGTTTCTCAAAAGCATAGTGGGTAAATAATGGAGAACTTATTGACAAAATAAGTATACAGTCATGTAATTTTATGAGAGACAAAGAAAAAGTTTAAGAAAAATTAAAACATTTATGAAATACATGTATATTATATTACTTTAACTAGCCCTTCACAGTACCCCAAGGAATATTATCCGTCCTATAGTATATAGTGATATGATGTATACTGCGTACACCTCCTAGATCCACCCACCAGGTGGCAATTCTTTCATAACTGGCAGAAATAGTACATTGTCCTCCTAGCGCTGACCGGTCTGTATACCACCCATCCACTGCTTTATCTGGTCCCCAAGGCTGGCCACCATAAACAGTCCTCTGCCATGCAGTCTTGTTCAATGCAATATTTTCTGTGAATAGAAAGGAAATAGATCTATTTAGATATATATGAAATAAAGAAATGCTTGATTTTCAGATGTAGAGTCGTGGAAGATATTTATTTAATCCGCTACACTTTATCCCTCCCCCTAAAAAAGCCTTCATTTTCATTAACAGCAATGCTGCATTAAAAAAAATGTTCGGGGGCTATTTTTTTTTCTAGAAATGTTCCCTGTAAAGAATGATGAATAACAATGTAACAGAGTTATTCTTTGTATTGTGCAAGCAATTCAGCAATATGTCTATTTAATCGGGGCAAGTTTATTATGTCGTCAGGAATGAAGTCGCGCGACATATTGCGATTGTACGCCTGTTTTTGTTATACGGGCTGTTTCTCGGAGATGGCTGGGATAATCTTCTTGAAATTTTCCTCGAAGGAGGACCACTGGTTGTAACTGTGTTGTGTGGTCATTCATTTTCAAAATGGCTAAAGTTGCCATGGAAACTTGCAAAAAGCGACGAATTTTGTCCACGAGTGTTCTCTCTTGCCCCTAGGACTTTCGTCATGAAATTTTACTGATTAAATGATTATTATCTGTAATTGTGCATGTTGTGTTTAAAAATTGGAAATAGTCAATAGTTTCCATATAAACAGAGGAAAATTGAAAATTCTTTTACTTTGATTTTTAATCAAAGTGCTGAAAGTACTGAAAAGACTGATACGAGTGGATTGTTTTATAAGCTTAGCTAAAAGGTATTGTTTTGGGGATGAAAATTAAAAAAAAAATGAAAATCTTGCCCAGTTCGTGGCTATTGCTTGCAGACTAAGTTATTTGTTGAACTTTTCTTGTTACTCTTGTGAGAACTTAATTTTAACTTAAAACTTGTGAGCAATTTCCTCAATTAGTCAAGTGCTGGCTGACGTTTTCTATGCTAATAATTAGCCCGCTGCGTGTGCTCTGAGATGACGACGTATTTTTCCGTTCTTTCCCGGGCGTGCCAGGGAACACACATGGTGCCTGATCCAACCTCTGTTGTGAGGGAGGTTCGTGTTTGCTCTGCTCCTGTTCTTTTGATTTTGAATGCTGCCCATTATCATATAATGAGCCATTATGTACCTACTATATTTTACTTATTTACTTTTTTGACACATTTTTCAAGTTTTCCATAACAAAACTTTTACCTTTACCTTCTTTTTATAATATTGATGAATCCATTTCTTATCCTTAACTTCTCCTCTACCACTGAATAAAACTTACGGATACTCTCATATATTCTAATGACATAATGCATTTTATCTTCGATTTTGACTTTCATTTTATAACTTAAACCTTCACACTTAGGAGCCATATTTGGGCATATTTGTTTTACAAACATTTTTATTTTCAGTTTTTAAAAATGGGAGTATTTATTCATAATTTCATGTTTCTTGTCAATGATTCCAAACCATTAAAAAGGAAACATCGACACTGGCGTGTCCTGATGCATCACAGTATACTTATGTCTAATACCTTTATATATTTTAAACGTTTTTTACAAAGATATTATTATTAAATCATAACCGTTCAAGCTAAAAAAATAGTCTACAAAGCAAACTACTTATATTGCTCAATTTCAAAACAAAAATATTTCTCATATAAGTGTATCCTTTTGCATTTTCTATTACATTTGAAGTGTTAACCATATATGGATACTTATGAATTTCAAGGAACTTTTGAAAGATTTGAAATCACAAAATTACTAAAATCAAAAGTAATAAAACGTGTCCTTTCAACTTTATAGACAACCATTCCCACGATTTATTAAAATTCAGGATTTTTTTACTATCAATTAAAGTCACTTTTTTAATAGAATTGGTATTTGTAAATGTAATCACTTTGTTCCTGTTCATTTTGTTTACAAAAACTTTTCGATTGTACACAACAGTACTGGGACATTGATATAAAAAAATGCTTTAGTTTCTTTTTGACAATACGGTGTATGTTTGACCCACTTTTAAAAAAAAAATCCATTTTTTTTTACTTTGGCCATATCTTTTGAACAGTAGAAACTATGACTTTATTACTTCAAATATGTATTTTAGTAGCAATACCTTCGTTAAGAACCAACAACCTTGACCTTTTGACCATTTCCGTAAATATGATTTTTTTTAACTTGGATATAATTTTTGAAAGATAGGGGCTAGGGCTTTCACACCCCACATTGCATATGTAATCGTTGTAAGAAAACTTTAAATGGGACATCAAAGAATTTGACCCTTTGACATTGAAACTGATGTTTGAAAACTACATTTTACTGATTTAACCTTGGCCATACCTTTTGAACAGTACGGGCTGGAGCTTTCATACTTCTTTTATGTAATCCTTGCGATATTATGTGATTTTTATAATTGAGACACATGAACCTTTTAATTTAACTCAGGTGCTTGTTGTGAATAATATTTTTTTTCTACATGTAGTCAGGGATGTGTATCGTTCTTACGGATTCATACCATAAAAATCTTGCCCCTCATCTATTTGATTGATTCAATGTATCTTTATTCTTTCTCATTTGTTTGACTTGTGTTAAATAAAATTACCATACTTATTCTTTTACTTTAGAGTTACTGTATTGTATTTTGTGGAATCGGTCAAACAACAAAAATAGAATTCAACATTTTCCATCAAAATGACTGTGAAAAAGAAATGATCTTACCATATCCAGTTGAAAAATTCCCAACAAAAATTAATCTAACAAGGAAACGAAACAACACAACTTTGTTGTCCATGTCATTAAATGTAGAATAATATTAATGCAGGAAGTAAAGTTAAAAAGATTTTTTTTGTTATGTAACCTTTTCTAAATTTGACAATAAGGTCAAGTACCAAGACGTATAACGTATAATTGGAAATTTTAGCGAGATGCAAATTAAAAGATTTTTCCTTGAAATTGGATATCTTATTTTAAGTAAGAATTATAATAAGCGATTTGCAAATGCACACAACTAATACAACTAAAACACAATTAATTTTTAGAGACATTTAGTTTTAGCGATCTCGTAACCCTTTTCAATAATGCCAAAATTACATCACGCAGGTTACATCCAAATGTTCTACTTGCCTAAATGCTATGACGTCATCGTAAGCAATAAATATCATGTGTGATTATTGTGGGAATAAATCTTATGAATAAGGTATGCCAATATATTTCTACAAATGCTTCTTAGAATAAAAGCAGACAGGGTGTTTACTAGCTGATCAGCCTTTCCTCTTTCGTTCGTAACAAAATAAATGCAAAAGTTCAACACTACGCCGCACACTTTGAAACTTCATTTTTTTTCTATCTTAAGTTCTTATCTATTGATTTTTGAAAGTGCTGCTAGAATCGTATGGTTCACGGCCGTTTATGCAATTTTTTTTAGCTTTTGAACAAAATGTAAAATTTTTGGAAAGGTTTCGTCCAAAGGTGTTGAATAATTATTTCTGTGATAGGACAGTAGGATTCTAGCAACACTTTACATGGTTCAGAGATGTTTTTACACATCTATTGTTAAAAATTAAAAATAAATTATCCCCATGGTAGTGCTGAACTTTTCACTTTCTCATTAAGGCATTTTTTCTAAGTATAGACGTCACATGGTGACGTCGTGGTGAAGTTCTTCCTTTAGTATAAGTCCCATTGAAGTCTATTGATTGCAATGATAACAAAAGTTTTATCCATGACTTTTCCGATTTATTAGTGTTACATATTATTAAAAAAGTGTTAATTCGCCGAATTCTGATACGTGTGCTGCCTTAACAAACCTGCGCATTGCTAAAAATTCTGTTCATATAGTATTACCAGCATATTTTAGAAATAACTAATGTTTATAATCGAACTTACCAGCGCAGTTCTTTACCCGCTACCGACAAAGGAATTTTGTTATATTTTAACATCGAAAAAAAAAACCTTATTCATTTAATTATTTTTTAAACATGTTCAAAGTGTGAAAAATTTCAGGAGTATTCTATTCAAAAGAAAATGAATATCGGAAGTGTTACAGAATGCATTATCCTTCCAATCATAAAGTATTCTTTGAAAATTAGTCCTAATTTGTAATAGGGAGGGAAAGTAACAAAACAAAATCTCAGATATCTTAGAAATGCCAAAAATCTTTAAATCTATTATTTTTTTTTACTATTTTACAAAGGCAAAACTATACCGTTTTAAGCCTTTAAATATTCGACTCCACATATTATGAAAATGATCATAAGCTTTTCCTGAGATGGAATAAAAATAATAAAAAAATAATAACAAACAGTGATAATCGGGGGAAAGAATGCTACAGAAAATATTATAGTATTTGTTGTTTGCATGTTTAAGGATTGCCAACACACACGGACCTGTTCTAAAACTTATGCTGTTGAAAAATGTGTTATGTAAAGCAGATTGGAGGTTTGGAAACACTTCCTTATTTTCATTTTCCTCTGTATAAAATTGTTTTCATTATAAAGTCCTTTATTCCACTGAATCATTTCTTTCCCCCATATTTTTTTTTCATTATATAATCCCTATCCATGCAATTAATAGTTGCATCAAATCCTTTAGTAATCTTCCGTCGAGGTACTTATGATTTGTCTCCTTTGCATGCTGTGTCCTCTTGACAGATGAATATAAGTAAATAGAAATAGAAATTATCAAGTGGTTGTTAATTTCAGATTTTGCACATAATGCGTCTCAACGCCTTTTTTAGAAACAATACAAAAATATATGCTCAAATTGTCACGATTTCTTATTTCTTCTTAATATCTTAATTTAAAATAAAAACACCATTTCAAGTATTTAAAATATAGCTGAATCCCATCTCAAAACATCTTTGTGACAAGAATTGTAATTATCTTTGTTAATGAAAAAGCTGTATGACGTAACATTTTGCCGTTGTATACGTATCGTCCGCGACAATATGTTCCCATTTACACTGCAGAGATTGGTATCTCTCTGTACATATTGTCGCTGGCCAAAACATTACACAATTTTATAATATAAGTTGCGATATTATGTGTCTCACCCTTACTCTCAAATATAGTTGCCGCATGCAAAAGGTTCTTCTGTTGTTTTGTTAATTTTTTTGTATTTTTGTGAATGTTTTTGATATGTGCATTACATGTACACTCACTTGTCCCGTATCCTTTTTCATGCAGTGTTTTTTTGCGATTGTGCTATTATACAATTATTGACTTTTGATGAGGTCTACTCATGACTATACAGACCTGGTCAGGTATTGGTTGACCGAGACCGAAGGCCGAGGTTAACCAATACCTGACCAGGTCTGTATAGTCACGAGTAGACCGAATTACCAAGTCAATAGCCGTTTTATTAAATGATCAGGAATTTTACAACACTTTTGACACTTTCAATCTTGTTTCCATCAAATGAAAACAACCAAAATATAATTGTTACGACTTATCTAATTAACAACTAGTAGTTAAAAATTGAAAACAATATTATAAAACAATAAATACTCAACCATATACTTTCAAAAGCGTTTAATCTCATTGGTACTGGCGTCAGACATATTTACATTCACACCGACACATGCTTTGAAACACGCAATCTGATTGGTTGAAAAAATTGTAAGCAAATCTATGGTTGATCAAGAGAGAAAACCCGAATTAACCTCCAAGAACGTAATTTGGGGTGAACTCACTCTGAGGTACAACCCAGGAAATGGCGTCTCGACCAATCAGAGAGCATCAAAATTCCTGATCATTTACTGATTGTTTTTATCCAATGCACACATTGTCGTCCACCAGTTCATATCACATGATAAAGCGTGGTCCAGCTTCGATATATCGATAAATCAGTTAATATGACTAACCGTTGCTTATCAAGCTTACATAGATTTCTATTTTTAAAGATACACCCTTATTTAAAAAAAAAAGATTGTCAACCCATTGTGTCCCTAGCAACGATGGCGTTACTTGGCACCCGATCCCACGACTGATGTTTCTGAGGTTCGTGTTTGCCTTGTTAGTATTTTGTATTGTTTTTTGGACTTCTGATCTTGAATACTGTCCGTTTTCTCCATATGTTTTTTTAAAGATACTTGTAATTCTTGAAATTTGATCACATGTTAAAACCAAACTCCTCCATCCCAAGGAAATAAAGTAAACAAAACTATTATTCAGTTTCAATGAAGCTTCAAAATTAGCTTTGATTTTACTTACACATTTTTTTTCTTCAGAATTTTCTTTTTTAAAGAATTCACTATTTGCCTTCTTTTCTGACAACTTCCTTTGACAAAAGGCAGGAATTGTGTGGTTTTTTTTTTCTTTTTTTAAAAACTTGAAACCAATTTTCAACAGATGCTTTGTAGCACGCTTGTTTCAAATTAGTATCCATGTTCAAATAAAGATCAGCTGAATCAATACCACGGATATGTTTTATTAAATAATTTGCTTTATTTTATTGTTAGTACGGGAATAAATGTCTCATCTGTCTCATCTTTAACAGAGATAATAAATAACCCACGTACAACTGTTAAAAGAAACATTCAAATTAAAATTAGGAGATATATCTAAAATATTGTATTAAAGACGTTCATGTCATTGTCTGTACAACTGACGGGACATCCTTGTTTTGATGGAACATCCATTGCTCAAGAAATGGGAAGCTGGTTTCCTTAATATCGTTTGAGGATGATTAATGGCAATTGTCTTCATAAAGAATGGAGGAAATCATACTTAGTAATTTAATAATAAAAAATACTGGCATTTTTGGGAATTGAGCTATGTTTAATTTCCCATGGTCATCACACATTTAACATGCACAGTAATTTCTGTTGATTATCCAGAGCCGAAAGCGAGGCTACTGTGTCGACCGATTTACTCCGATGATATTCATCAGAAAACATGCATAAACATCTGCCACAAATAGTTCATGTCATTGTCTCCTGGATTGTTTTAATTCTCATAATTTGAAATATAAGTAAATGTGATGATAAAGTAATCTTATTTTGAATATTAGATTTCGTTCAAAGTAAAACTAACTACATAATTTGTATGCACACAAACTCACACATACCAGTGTTTTGTTTTTTTTAATATTTGGTCATTATTTATTTGTTTTTAACTTGGTATTGCTTTTTTCTTCATAATATCAAAAAAGATTAAGTTCTGACGTACTCCATGTATAATGTTCGTGTAATTGAAATACATTTATATTCAGAAGTTTTATATAACAAACCTGTTAGATCTTACATGTAAAAGGATGATGTGTTAAGGTCAGACACCACGTTCCTCAAAAATATATAATTTTTACTAAGAATTTGTCATTGAAGAATAAATACTTAAACAAGATTCCTCACAAAAAAATTAGGGTACCTTAGTAGGCATTTGGACAAGATACAACGGAGTCATATTTCTTATATAACCCGGATGGGTAATCTTCTGAATGGCCTTAATCAGCATTTTTGGTGTACTTATATTTACAAACATTTTGAGAACAATGTAGAAATCAGAAAAGAATGACAAATATAAATATTTTTTTTTATATAATACCAAGAGATACAAAACATGTGTATGAGTAACGTGTCATCTTACCTTAAAATCCACATTTTATCAACATTGATATTATTCCTGCGAAACTAAAATTTTCATAACACATGGTTAAAGGTGCCAATATATAAATATTGCATGTAGTTGAGTGTAACATTGAAAATTTTCACCCCTCGAAAACCATTGTCAACCGAGGCGAAGCCGAGGTTGACAATGGTTTTCGAGGGGTGAAAATTTTCAATGTTACACTCAACTACATGCAATATTTATCATATTATACTGAATGTTTAATACACATACATATTACAGTGAACCGTGCGTGCACAAATTCCGCGCAGTCGCTATTTTTTGTAATACCACCCGTCGTCAAGCAATGTGGACTGTTGCTACGCAGGAGGGCGTGGCTTTATTATTAAGCGGGTAGTATTGTTTTTTATCAAATGTTTCTCGACGAATCAGATTTAAGTAATTTACATGAAAGTATAATATTATATATTATTTACCAAATACCTTATTTTTACCAAATCAAGATATGTGTGAACTCGACATTTTTATTTTGCGATAAAATTTCACTATAAAAATAATTTTTCACTCATACAAACAGTATTATCTACTGCGTAATGGTGGCTTAATAGTAGCTCAATGGTAGCTTAATGTAGTTTGGACATTAAGCACCTTTAAGTGTGTCTTAATGGTAGCTTAATGGTGGTCTAAAAGCTACCATTAAGGACCTTTGAGGCACCATTAAGCTACATTTAAGCATCCATTAAGGACTTTGAAATGGCTCAATGGTAACTTAAGGATGACGTTTACTCAGGTTTCAGAAAACAGAAACGAAATTTTATAAAGTATAATATTTTAAATAAAAAAAATGGTCTAAATGGATAATTAAGCAAGTTTTTAATCAAAATCAATTTGAAAATTTAATATCTTATTATTTAAAGAAAATATACAGGAACAAATGGCAATGTATGGTGATGCAGAGGAAATTCGGACTAGATTTTTAATTTTCCCTTTTTGTCAAAAAATTTTATTTCTTGCAATATTAATCACAAAGTAAAGGTTACATGTATTTTTAAACATCATTTTGCAAATATTATATGTGTTAAAGCTTATAAATTATTTCAAATAATTGAATGCTGTGAAATAAAGAAATTCAAAAATATGTACAAAAACCATTCGAGACAACATATCTCAATAATTTGATCATTGACCCCATATAATATGAATACCATGAGAATTACGGCAACAAAAGTTTTCTGAGGCTATCAATAGTTTAGAGTTCTTATCAGTCAGATTTTTGTAATAAACGATTAAAAATGGGGAAAAAATATAAATATGACAGAGGAAATTAGGACTGTAATAATTATCACATTTATGAACCAAACTCCAATTCTTTCTTTATATGAAGCAATGTTGTTCCATTGCTATAATATTTCATTAATTAAAGAGTTTAGTTGCTTGTAATATTTTGTGTGTATAGAAAAATTGGTCATAGTGTGAAAAATTGAGGTATTTCCCGAGAAATACTCAGGGGTCACTAGCATGAAAAGTAGGTCATTGACCTAGTTATTTGAAATTGAACTTTAACACAAGAATCATAAGTGTACAATGTACAATAGGTAGTTTTTCGTTCTTATCAGTGGAATTTTTGGTCATCCTGAGTAAAAGTATACCTTAATGGTGGTGTAAATATTACTTAAAGCTGCTTAATGGTGCCTAAAAGACAACCATTAAACCAACATTAAGGACCTATAAGCCACCATTAAACCAGGCTCAAGGTAGAACCTATGTCGGAGAAGTCTTTGTCACAAGATTTTCAAACTTTTTATAATGATACATTAGCACTTGCTTATCAATCAGTTAAATTGATTGATTGATTGTATATTGTTTAACGTCCCTCTCGAGAATTTTTTACTCATATGGAGACGTCACCGTTTGCCGGGGAAGGGCTTCAAATTTAGACCTATACTCGGCACTCAGGGCCATTGAGCAGTGAGGGTTCTTTATCGTGCCAACGCCTACCGTGACACGGGACCTACGTTTTTAAGGTCATATCCGAAAGACCCTTGACTTTCACTTCTAGTGCCGAGCGCTTGGCGAAGGAACAGTCACTACCTTTGTTTACGTCTTAGGTATGACGCGGCGCCGCGATCGAGAATCGAACCCGGGCCTCCCGATCACGAAGCGAACGCTCTACCACTAGGCTACCGTGACCGGTCAATCAGTTAAAAGTACATGACATGTTTCCTAGTTATTAAATGTAGTGCAGCCAGTTAAACATATGTAAATATTTTTCAGAAGTCTTTGTCTCAATGTTTTCAATCTTTAATATGATAAAGAACATACCCAAATGATTACAAAAAGTGATTAAAATATATAACTTTCCCCACTAACTAATGAGAAATAGGCTATTTACCGATGCTAATATTCTTGACCTTTTTTCACTTACACGGATTTTATTATCAAATGACTGTTTGGGGTTACTTTCGGATTAAAAATGTTTATAAAAAATTGTACCCTTAATTTAAAAGATCATATGTATTAGAAAAATTATAATAAAACTCCAGGAATATGAATATAAAGTAACAAATAATTATGAAAAGGAACGCACATCATTTCATGATAGATATCACAAAATGTACACACAATCTACAACACATACATCTTTGACTTAGACACATTTCATTAAGATAATACACTATTTAGTTGGCAACTGACGATTTTTTAAGGATTTTTGAATTCCTTAGAAATAGTTACATGCTATTTACATCATTATAAAAAGTTGTATACATTGTAATTTCATCACACAATATAGTCTTGACTTTGTCAACTTAATTAAGGTCAAGATCTACGAGGGGTTATCAAAAAGTTCTTGGACTGAGGCTATAAAATTAGTACTATGTATTCTGTGCATTCAAAATTTATATGGAACATAAAACAACATAAAATAGAGAAATGTTGAAAATTTTAGCCTGGTGTGTTCATTATTTGCCAAATTATTGTAAAATGAAAACGACATTATATGATCACCTGGCGCTGTCATCGTTTATTTTCATGACGTCCGTCATTGTTTTTTCAATGTCATCTTCTTCTACCTCTTTTTTGATGAGAAGCTGAGTAAGGACTTAAACCCGCCTTGTTTTTATGACTTTACAATGTCATTAACAGTGGTCTTTAATGAATATAATATTTTAGATGGATAAATACTTTGGGAGAGATCCGCGCTTGATTGTGCCGGCATACGTCATTTTTTACGGGATTGATTTTTCGCACCTTGACTGCAAATCGACATTAACTGTGTATCCCTTTACTCTCTGAATCTATTTTGACATTAAAAGACAAGTACTCTGGTTGCATATTATTTCTCTGTAGCCAGTTTCAACATATTTTAGGTCTATACTATTTTTTTCAGGGGCAAAACTTAATATAATGTTGGAAACGGAAACCCCTCCCCCTTTTGACGTCATTTTCAAGGCATCATTTGTTTAGATATTCCGTGTAAAATTTACGATAAAATTTCAAAGAACTTCAAGAATGAAATGCAAATTTCATATTTTATAGAACAATTGTGTCCCGACACATACCTGAATTAACGGGATTTATGGATGTCAAATAATCATATCAAATGAGTTTTTCTCTGATAAACATATGTTGTAAAAACGTCGTTTTCGAGGTTGCGCCGCTTGGACATACCTTTGCTTACAAAAACATTACCAATTTATTAAAAAATAAAATTCATGATTTTTGGTTTATTCTTTGGATAGAACAGATGATGCTTACTAGATATTTCAAAATTCATTTATGTACCTTGAGCGGTATTAATTTTATGGTGCTAGTCCACGAACTTTTTGATAACCCCTCGTATTAAATGAAAAGTGCCCAAGTTTCTCTAATTCAAGAAATATATTGTCATTAAGCATTATATTAAAAAAATATTTAAATCGAATTAATATTATTTCGGCATGATTTTAAATTGAATTCTGTTAATTTCAAAATACAGTATTTTCTATCATTTTTATACTGAAGCTGTAAATTACGGGAAAAAACATTGAATTAATTATGACGTCATAATGGATCTAGCACAGGCTAAACATCTTCACTAGTTATGATGTCATACGATGTAGGTTCTACGTTTAAGGATGTGTTTCATCTTGCTACCATTAAGGACCTTTAAGCCACCATTAAACTACATTTAAGCATCCATTAAGGACTTTGAAATGGCCCAATGATAACTTAATGGTGGTGTAAATGTTACTTAAAAGTGCTTAATGGTGACTTAAAGACAACCATTAAACCAACATTAAGGACCTATAAGCCACCATTAAACCAGGCTTAAAGGATATGTTTTATCTTGTGTGCGGCACCAGATTGATTCTGACAAAATTAGACCGTAATATTAGGATTGAAAAACTCACTGTCAGTGTCTTATCATTTATATTGATAGTTTTAAAATAATCTTTTCATCAAAATATAAACGTGATTCTTGTAAGAAAGTCATTCTACTCTGTAAATGAGCCCGGCTCTCTGTACTTCTGAGTACTATGATTGATTATTGTTGTACTGTTTGAGGCAATATGAAAAACAAAGAAGGTCTTAGAAAACTATGTAAACTCCAAAAACGATCGAGCTGCTAGAATGATTCTAAATACAACTTTTTATACACCTACATCGGAAATGTTTCTACAACTGAGATGAAAGTCAATTACGGATTATTTTTGTGTAAAACTGTCATCCTTGTTTTTAAAGTTCAAATCGGATTAATTCCAGTTTATTTTGATGTTTTTAAATTTGTATATGAAATAAACGACAGATCTACAAAATTTAGTAAAAGCAATTCATTGAATATTCCAAGGGCTAAAACAGAATAGTATGGAAGATTTTTAACAATATACGGTTCCCAACTAAGGAATGCATTGCTAGAACTTTTAAAGAATTGTCCATCATTGCAAAGTTTTAAGTAAGCATTTAAAAGAAATTATTTCCAGTCTACAAACTAAAATGTAAATCAATTAGCTTATACTTCGGACTTTTTAGACGCAACTTTGACAAACCATGTGTAAATGTGTCAATATTTGTGCTATATTCTACTCGCTTTATATTCATATGTTTCTGTACATAATTATCTGTCTGTACAAATGTTTTCAGGAACACAATGTAAACTAGTTGTTATATTAATTGTGTCAACCTGGTTGTTCCGTTGTACTTTTCAAATTTGGCGATCTATAAATCAAATCTAAATGAAAAAAAAAATGATCGCAGAAAAGAAGAGCGATATATGTTGTATGTGCAGGTAACGTTATCCTTATTCCTTCAGGCGGGTATTAGAATTATTACTATAACACAATGAGCAAAGTGAATAAAACAGCAATTGAACAAACTGTGCAGATATTTGAATATGTACTAAAACAAGGTTCCTTGGAGGAGTAGGCTCTAATAGTGGGTATAAATGTATAAGTTGTGTGTGGTTGATTGAAGTGTTCTCAGAAAAAATAAATTGGATTAGACAGTCTGCTTTTCCTGGTTTCTATGATCTGTAATAATAGGAGAATGATACTTCTCCCGTTTGTTCTCCATATATTACTAAATCTGCAGCTACTAAGTATTATGGTAGATTTGGAATTCTGCAATGTTGCTAAACATTAATAACAATTTACACCATGAGTTTTGATATGTGAAAAAGGAGTATTTTGTCAAAATGATAGAGTTTACATGTACTAATATTTATCTGTTGTAATCTGTATAATTAAAAGAGAATATTAAATGACTGTGCATTACATGCATTATACAATTATATTTTATTATATGATTTTTATATTATAATTTAAACTTCATACTTTTGTTGATTTATGGACTGTTTTGAAGGGATACCTATTATATTATCGGTTTTGATCAAAGATTAAGCACCCTTTTTACAAAATACATTTATGGTCTACTAAAACTCTAATCTATTAAATCAATTTTCTTACTGTTAGGAAGTGATAGTCAATAAAATCTCTATTTATACAGTATCTTTTAAAGAATATGTATACTCTCTAAAAGAACATATTTCCTGTTATCTGGAAATATGAGCTTTGCCGGAAATGTTTTCTAACATACTTATTCCGCCTATATTGGAATGTTGTTGAGGTTACGACTGTGCGACTAGTGATGACAGAGAGCCATTACTAATACGTGAAATAGCGAGATCGAATCATTGCATTGTTTGACATTTTCCAATACTACTTTGGATTTTTATACATATACCGCATATACTTTCTGTTTTATTGAAGCCCATTGACAGTTTTTGTGGTAAACAAGCGGCACCTATTCCTCGAATATAGAGTATGTAAATATATGCTTTATTCTATGTGCAAAACTAGCATCTAGGTTTAAAACCAAGTTAAACATCTTTCCTGGATTGTACATGTATTTGGGCCGTATCAAACGACATGTATGGCATAGCGTGGCTACTGTGTTGTGATTTGGCAGTCCAATTGACAATAGGTGAAGCATCTGCGTATGGTAAGTTCATTAATCGAATAATCAGTCGACGGGTAGCCATTTCTTTGCTTTTCACGAAATGAAACTCTGACTTCAAGCATACTGAAAGGTGACTGATTGAGAAGGACATCTCATTAAAAGAAGTTGACGTACACTTTTCAATGACAATTCATTGACCAATTATTGATGATTGAGTGAGCAATCAGTGTCCAAACAATAAGTTTTCAGTTGAGTGAATAGTGTAAGTTCGCCCTGTTTCTCGACTTTGCAGCACATTATGTATAAAGAGCTTGTAAGTTTACACAGAAGAGCATAATTTATGTAACTGCTTATGTTATTTAAGGAAAAAGATATTTTGTTTTCATTACAAATTCAGTAAAGATAAGTTTATATAGACAAAACAAATCTTAATCTTAAGTTTTGACTGTTGACATTATTTCTAAGTACGAGGGGTTATCAAAAAGTTCTTGGACTGAGGCTATAAAATTAGTACTATGTATTCTGTGCTTTCAAAATTTATATGGAACATAAAACAACATAAAATAGAGAAATGTTGAAAATTTTAGCCTGGTGTGTTCATTATTTGCCAAATTATTGTAAAATGAAAACGACATTATATGATCACCTGGCGCTGTCGTCGTTTATTTTCATGACGTCCGTCATTGTTTTTTCAATGTCATCTTCTTCTACCTCTTTTTTGATGAGATTCCCTCGAGCTGAGTAAGGACTTAAACCCGCCTTGTTTTTATGACTTTACAATGTCATTAACAGTGGTCTTTAATGAATATAATATTTTAGATGGATAAATACTTTGGGAGAGATCCGAGCTTGATTGTGCCGGCATAGTTTGCTTTTGAGAGTTCAGTATTTACAACAAATGATCAACGTCATTTTTTACGGGATTGATTTTTCGCACCTTGACTGCAAATCGACATTAACTGTGTATCCCTTTACTCTCTGAATCTATTTTGACATTAAAAGACAAGTACTCTGGTTGCATATTATTTCTCTGCAGCCAGTTTCAACATATTTTAGGTCTATACTATTTTTTTCAGGGGCAAAACTTAATATAATGTTGGAAACGGAAACCCCTCCCCCTTTTGACGTCATTTTCAAGGCATCATTTGTTTAGATATTCCGTGTAAAATTTACGATAAAATTTCAAAGAACTTCAAGAATGAAATGCAAATTTCATATTTTATAGAACAATTGTGTCCAGACACATACCTGAATTAACGGGATTTATGGATGTCAAATAATCACATCAAATGAGTTTTTCTCTGATAAACATATGTCGTAAAAACGTCGTTTTCGAGGTTGCGCCGCTTGGACATACCTTTGCTTACAAAAACATTACCAATTTATTAAAAAATAAAATTCATGATTTTTGGTTTATTCTTTGGATAGAACAGATGATGCTTACTAGATATTTCAAAATTCATTTATGTACCTTGAGCGGTTTTAATTTTATGGCGCTAGTCCACGAACTTTTTGATAACCCCTCGTATATTTGTATCTTTATTAGTATATGAGTAATATATTTAAAGAAAATAAAAAAAGAAAAAACTTTTATAATAATTTTATTTATTACACCGAAGATGCACGATACTAATGGAAGTATATCAACTGAGTAAAGTGGGTATAGAAAATAAAATAAAACATATGCTTGAATCAGGTAGTCTTTAATGATTAATGAAATATATATTTACTAGATTTTTTTGTCATTTTATAAATGTCAAAAAGTATCCACTGTATCGCTTACTTCTGCAAGATGTCAATTAATATTCAATTACCCAAAAGACGATAATATTAGAAATATTTCACAACGTCAATTTATTTTTTTATGCTGATAACGATATGTTTACCAATAATCCAAAAATTATATATGAAGTTATTACTATGTTCCACAAACAAAGTTGATTTTAGGTTGATTCTTATCGTTTTTTATTTGATCCCTGAAGAAGTCAGGAAGATTAATTTCTTTTATTTTTTACCAATTAGGCGGTCCAAGGTCTCAAAGGCGGCTGTGTCGATTCTCAAGAAACCGCATTGTCATAATTAACACTAGCCAAAAATGAGCAATCTTTATTCAAAAATTTCTTCGTCAAAAACAACTTTCTAAAACTTAAAAAAAAAAACTTGCTACATGTAAAAGAACTTAAGGAATAAAAATTGGGAGAGGATGTTTGGAAACTACGATTAATATGAAAAAAGTTATGGCACCTGACCAGTTTTCCTAGTGATTTTGTCCTGCAAGTGTCGTCGAAAATGCCTAGTACAAACTTACTGGAACTTCAAAGAAATGATAAGCTTCAACTGTATCTGTGCAAAATTATTTATTTTTTTAAGAAGTCTGTACCAGAAGATAGATATGCAACAGCTATATCGTTCATTTCTATTTACAGAAAATGTTGCGTTACATAAGACGGCACAGCAACAATATCCATTTTCTAATGGATATTGGGGAGCAAATAAAGCTGTGGATGGAAAGTATTCTATCCGGTCTGCCGATGGAGGACAATGTACGATCTCTGACAATCAAAAGCAAACTGCCACCTGGTGGGTGGATCTAGGAGACGTTCTCAGTATACACCATATAAAGATATACCACAGGACGGATGATCTGACTTGGGGTAAAGTAAAACAGTTTTAATTGATTAATACATAGCATACTCTTTTTTGTTTAAATTCCATTTGTTGAACAAAGTACTCCTCATAGAATGAAACTTTAACATTTTTTAGGCTTTGGTAATACAACCAAATATTTTCAATTGGTAGAGAATCTGTATTTATACAAGTAATATTTCTATTTGATATAAAAATGCGTATTAATGAATAAGAATCATATCGCATAACAATCTAGAAGCCTTATACAATTAGGAAATAAAGTCCGAGTTTTCGTGTATGTTGCAGGATGTTGTTTGAAATATAAAAGCTGAGGCGTCAGCCTCAAAAAACATATTCAATCAACATTTCGAGACCGAGAGGTTATCCTTCATCATTCACGAAACTTTATTTCTATTCTACCAAGACCGCTAAGATACGGCGTATCGTTTCCTTTATAGAAAAAATAGGTCACCGTGTCTCGATTACGCTGTTCTACTTAATATCAGACGGGAAATCTTTTTATATGTGTATGGAATGCAGATGATTTCAGCTTTCGTTGCATTAAAAAAAAAACTTTTTTTAAAATTAAAAAAATTCGTTCGTAGCCAGTTATGATAAGTCTGTACAAAGGCATAAATACATAAAAATACATATTTATTTGTGAGTTAGATTATAATCTCAATATGTAGTCCTTGTTAAAATTTCCAGTCAACTTGTGATAAAATTTTTAATATGGTATTATGAAAAAGGATATTTGTTATGTCACATGTCTTTGTTGATCACGTGACAAACATTTATGATATTCTTCAATGTAGCACAAAAATCGCATCGTCACAAGTGCATAACAACATTTTTAGGCAAAGCTTCTTAAATAGATCAATTCATCGTAATCTCTGGTACATATATAAAGTGCTGGGGCAAGTCTGATTTTTTTACTTCCTGAAATTATTCTACAAGAAATTCAACTTATCAACATAAGAAGGGATATTTTCACTCTTTATCGCGATTTATACAAAAAAAACGGATTAGCTACAAACAATCCCACAGCAGAATTCAGTTAGAAGACAAAGGACAAGATAGGGTAAGAACAGCATTTGGCCCCCGATTTTGGGTATCTTTTAGAATGATCCAACAATTTATCCATGAAAACCTGTTTTCACCCCTGCCACAAAATGAGTGCTGGTTTTAAGATTTAGGATATACAGAGGTCACAGTGAGGTCAGGAAATAGATCAATTTTCGAAATTTCTCATTTTTAAGCAAATTTTCACTAATTTAGCACATTTTCTTTCGGAAAACATAGAGCTCACGCTTGCCTATCTACCAATTTTTTATATTTTATACACTGATATCAGATGCAGTATATGTGTAAAAATCCCAGATAGGCAAGTGTGTGCTCTATGTTTTCCGAAGAGAAATGTACCCCCAATATGATGAAAATCCACCAGAATTGAGGAAATTCGGCAAAATGTCCTATTTCTGAACCCTCTAGTGGCTTCCATGTAGGCTTTGAATCAAAATTAGTGCTTGTCTTAAAGTAAGCATCATTTTAACTTCTTAACTACAAACTATCAGTTTTACCAGTGTTCTGATTTTTATATCAAATAAGGGGCCAGATTCGGCTGTTACCCTATCTTGTCCTTTCTCTTGTAGATTCACACAAGATATTTTCAATTAGTCCTTGTTTTTCACTGGTATCAGTCAACTATAAACAAGATTCCTGAATTCTAACTCTGTCTACAGACGTGTAAGGGGAGCGTTTCACATTCCATTTTCGCTATTGTTTGAATATCTGCATATTGGACAATCGAAAGAAATAGGAATATTTAAATTTCAAATGTTCAACATCATAAAAGAACACTTGAGCTTAAAAATAACAATTCCGACACTTGAATTTAACAACAACTCAAAAAAAAAATGTTAAAAATTATGACACTTTTCCCGTCATGTCAGTTTAAGTATGCAGTGACGTGACGTCATTTTCTATTATGACGTCATATCTAGGTAGTTTAGAGAAGTTTACTTCAATTTGAATTTTATTCCCAAGTGACTATTAACCCAACCTGAATAATAATTAAATGGATGATGCATTCAGGGAGACCAGACCTGCCTCAGATGCTGGATCTGACCTACATATTCTAGATTATCGACCAGGATAAAGTTTTTTGATCATTCATCTAAGTATGGACACTATTAGACTTTCTTTGGATACTGGGTCTTACCAACATTTTCTAGATGACAAATCTAAGGCCAGTTCAGGAGAGGGAATGTTTGCCAGCGCTCGCTAAAATTACTATTGGAGGAATAAGGAATTTTGACGAGCGCTCGCAAACAATCGCTTTGCTGAACAGGCCTAAGGTTAAAGTTTTCGGAACAGATTCATTCCGAAGTAACTATAAGTCCCACCCTCATCAAACTTGAGACATCTAGATATGAATACCACCAGACTTGTTCTGAGTGCTTCATGTGAACTACATTTTCGAAATGAGTGACAATGGCAATGTTTTAGGAATATCTCTTAAACTATATGAGTATTGCATCTAAGGAAGGGCTATTCAAGACATTCTTTGTATATGGGAAATGTAAGGCGTTTTCATGATTAGGAAGCAGGTTAAAGTTTTTTGAACAGATCAATTTCCAATGAACCATAAGACCTTCCCAAAAAGCAGAATTTGCATGAGTATTGTTGTCAGGATGAACACATACTACAGTGTGTATAAAAATATGATGTGAGATTAACATAACGTAAATTGGTAAATTCGTCTAAATGACCTTTGTTACCTTTCATTATCTTTATTTTTTTTCTTTTTGCGTCATATCCTTGGTCTGTCTGCCTTTTGATTTTCTTATTTTCAAAGAAATTCATAGATAAATCAGGGATATTTTAACTGAAATGTTATATATGGCAAACAGCATGAAAAAAGCATTACTCAGTAACAATCTTTTTTTTCAAATTGTTAATTTTTAAAAGATCCCAAACTTAATTGCATTCGAATATTTAATTTTTTTCACAATACAATATCCATATTTATCTCATACAGGTAAATTGTTTTATATTGTAACAGACGCAAACAACGGACATCCACCCCGATTCCTTGGATTCTCTGTTTACATATCGAACACGACCAACAAAGACGATGGAATTCTATGTTTTAAGGATACAAACTACACGAGGGCCACAATTCCGGATAATGTAACCATAGAATGTGTAAAACATGGACGTTACGTCATCTACTACAATGAGAGACTCCCAGGAGTTACCTACCCTGATGGATATTCTCAATACGCTTACAACGAGCTCTGCGAACTTGAGGTTTACGGTAAGAGTATTACAAGGAAAATTTGCGCAACCATTGGTTGGTATTCACGTGCCACACACAATGGTACTTTTGTTTTAGGCCAACAATAAAAAATGAATCGATTGATGTACTCCGACCGACCATCAAAATCGCCTCTACCCAATCATTTTTCCATACTTTAAAATTTTCGGTTTTTTTTCCAGTTTCCATAATATACTTTCTCTATGATGCTTTTTGATTGACATTTTATAGCAATAAATAATAAATCTGTATATCTTTCATAACTTTTTATGAATTTTTTTTTTGATTTTTATGACATTTTCTCATGTCATTTTATCCAATGTTGTATAGCAAAAAAAAGAAGATATTAATTACCTTCCTACATGTACCAAACCACCTTGATGTATGTGGGTCGACGTGCATCATGCAAAAAAAGTTTAATAATGGTCTTTATAGTAAAATGATGTTTTATGAGAATGAAATGCCACAAGAATACATGTAGATTGAGAAAAATGATTTTCACAATTTTCCTTCTTGTAGATACCTCTATTGCTCTAATTTAAAGCTGTACATTAAAACGCCTTTGTTATTTTGAGGGAAAAATTGAAAACAAATTTCTTGCAGTAAATATAAAATAAAGAAAACGAATTGCAATCGCTATCAGTACACGAAAGAGGATGCTTCTGAAATTAGTACATACATAGATTGAATTAAAACACCCATCCTTAATCAATCTCGTTCAGTATATCATGTGTTATGAGTGTAACGTTCAAGAAACGCAACAATAAAATTTTCAAATACCAACTAGTGAGATCAATAAATCTCAATCTAACATTTCACTCTCCAGCAGTAAATATCGATGACAGACCATGAAGTAAATTCTGAATGATCAAAACTTTTTTAATTTTCTTTTTATTATTATTATTATTATTATTTTTTTTTTTTTTTTTTGCTTTTTTAAGTTTCAGTACGTTGTTTAAATCTATAGAAAAGTAATCTATAATTTTTATGCCCTGTTTACATGGAGAGTTTAATTCGCAGCAATTTAATGCGAAGTAAAGTTATGCAAACTAAAACAATGTGAATTAAATGGCGTCCACACCACAGCTAAAACGTTGTTAACTGTTGCGAATTACAATTTTATTTCTACAAGAAGGCTATTCAGTAAAGCTATTCTGACGTCATTTGTAAATTACGTGCAGAATCATCCATTTGATATAATAATCTTAGTTGCAACAGGTTATAATTTAGTTAGACATACTTTTCCTTGATTTCTGAACCAAATATATCACAGATACATATATCTAACCACCAACATATATCTGAATTCTGACATTATCCATGTGACTTTATTCAGTCCTTATTCATGCGTCAAAGTCTAATTCGAATTGCCTTCGCTTGGCGTTCACATGTAAGGCAGTAAATTTAAATTAATATGCATAAAATTATCAGTGTAAATCCGATTTAAATTTAATTCAAAGTAACTTAGGTCTTATTCGAATTAAATTCTCTCTTTGAACAGGGCAATACTTTAAATTTTATTTAAGGCTGCTTAAATGTATGCATAGGAGTTCGTATAGTTAACTATAATCATTATTTGATTTTTTTTCTGAGGATGCCCTAACTCAATGGTTTATAGAAACAATTGTAATTTATCGTGTCCAAGGAACTGTAAAGAGGGTCTTTGTAACATTGAAAGTGGAACCTGTCTAGGGTGCAATAAAGGTTTCAAAGGTCTTCGGTGTGAGGAGCGTACGTATATACTATTTGAGAGAGAGAGAGAGAGAGAGAGAGAGAGAGAGAGAGAGAGAGAGAGAGAGAGAGAGAGAGATCTGATTGATCATTTTGTTTTCTCCAGTAAAACTTTCAATTTCCTTTAATTAAATTCATTTTGCAGAATGTGATGGGCGGACCTACGGAGAGAACTGCGGTATGTTTTGTGGCCCATGTTTAAATTTAGAACAGTGTCACCAGGTGAATGGCACGTGCTTTAAAGGGTGTGACAAGGGATTTTACGGAGAATGGTGTACTAAGGGTAAACCATTTTTATCTAGATGTATTTTTAAAATAATTTAAAATATACTGCAGTGAACCTTCAGATATCCTGACGCTTCAGTATCTTGACGATTTTTATCAGAACGAATTTTTTAAAATGTTATTTTGTCTTGTTTAACCGGTAATTCAGGTATCAGGACACTTCACATATCCAAACAAATTGGCTAGGAACCAAAGTGTCCGGATAAATTAGGCTCCACTGTATATGTTTACACTTGTTCAGCATCTTTGTACCTTGTCTTTTATTATTATTAATTATTGCCTCCTTGTAAAAGTATTGTTTTATTCCGAAACAGGATGTATTGATGGATTTTATGGCTATAACTGTGAAGACACATGTAACATCAACTGTGGAGTCCCCGGAAAATGTGACAGGGTTACAGGAGAATGTGAAGGAGGGTGTCAGGCAGGATGGAAAGATTTAAAATGTGATCAGAGTAAATACATTCAAATTTTTTTTCATTCATCAATTTTGCTAATTATGTTAATATAAAAAATTAATTTCAACTATAATAAAAGCAATTAAATGCTTGAAAAACACTTTAATGATCTACATAGTGGTAAGTATAGAGGGAATATATAGGAGATGCTAGCTAAACAGGCATCAATTGTATTCAAAACTTGATGGTTTTGTCAAAGTAAAGAGAAAATAAATCAATTTTTACCAAGTAGGTTGAATTAACAAGTAGTTTGAATTCCTCGTGTTTTGTATTCGAGATACTTCTATTTTATAGAATGTGATGGAGGCAGATTTGGACAAAACTGTGCTCAGTCATGCGGGGTTTGTCTAGATAAAGAACAATGTCATCACATAAAAGGGATATGCCCGAATGGCTGCGATAGAGGTTATCTAGGAGTCAACTGTACACAGGGTGAATTCCAGTTCTTGAAAAGTTAAAATAAAATATATCCTGCATTATTTATGAATCAGCATTGAATAAAAACTTTATGTTAAATTGCAAATAATCTATTTTATTTTTAAATGAAAAGAGAAGCATTACATAATTTTAAAATTTGCGTTCATTCTGTAAATAAAAAGAATTAATATTACTTTTAATGAATTTGTTTTAACTCTGGATTACTTTTACTTGAAAGTGTATATTCATGTATTTTTAAATATAAAATTCATGCTCTTTTTTGCATAATGTAACTGTTTAAGGGATCAAAAATATTACTTTTTCACTTAATATATTCAGGCAATCGTGAAATATTATTAAAAAAATGTTACTTGAAACGAAAAAATAAATAAAAAAAAAAAAAACAATAAATATCATTAAGAAATCTTACCGTATTTTTTTTCTTTAAAATGATGATGAATATAAGCACGGTTTTATATTCTCTACCAATTCAGAATGCCTCCAGGGTTTCCATGGATACCAATGTAATGAAACATGTAGTGCAACTTGTTTAAATATGAGTTGTAACGCGGTAACTGGAGCGTGTCCAGTGGTAAGTTATACTGGTTATTGATCAAACTTATACGCATTTTAAGCTGATTTTTAAATAATTTCATCATAAGAAGTATTTCCAAACCATTTTTAGAAATAACCAATATGTTTTGAATACATATATACTTTTGACATTAATTGATGGTTGATAATTCTTGTGGAAAAATAACTTATGGAAAAACAGAGGGGAGTTATTTTTCAAGTATTTTTAGTGACCGTTTGTTGTGGCAGAGAATGTAGATGACAATTCTTGAAATCATAAATAAAATATTTGGTAAATATTATATTCTGGCAGTTTATCACCTAATATTTTTACTTCAAAAATATTTTCTGTCATGAAATTCTAGAAAAAGAGAATAAAGTTCCATTCATATTTGAATAAATTGTACACATTAACTAAAAAAAAAAATTGGTAAGAGAAGTCGATTGATTGATTAATTGCTATTCTTTAAGGCTGAGTCAGCAATATTTCAGCCATATTTTGGTCGTGGTAGAAAAAAAGATATAGTTAAATGATAAATTTAAAAATTAACATTATTGACACCGACCTTTTCTTTCATTATTCTAGACAACAGGATTCCATTACGAAATCAGAACCTACGTCTTTCAATGTTTAACGCAAGAAAACTGTTAAACTCTCGAAAACTCTTAAAAATGTCATCTATAACATAGACAGTAAAAAAATGCTTCATTGTTTCTCAACCATTATAGATATTTACCTACCATTGTCTATTTAGAAATTGAATTCAACCAAAGTTATATCAAATTCAAATTTCTAATCGGTTAAAGGGAATTAATGCTGTCTGGTTTCACTATGATTTATATGAATAAAAAAAAATATCAGGAAGAAGTACAAATAGTTCCAATTATGATTTTAATAGTTTGATTAAACAAAAAAGGAATCTGAATCTAAATTAAAGTTTTGATACAATAGGAACAATATGCTATAAAACGGTTTATGATTATCTATATTTATCTAAGTTTTATTTACCGTATCAGCAGAGTATTAAGCGAGTTTTTAATTTTGGCATTATAAGCGAGTGTGTTGAGATAGCTTAAATTGAATATCGATAAAAATTAATTGTGTTGTATTTGTAATGACTTCTCTAGTGAGCTTTTAAATATCGCTAAAATTACTTCTCGCTAAAAAAAATACCAATTTTAAAGGACAAATCGCTAAATTTGCGTATGGTTAAAATTTTCACTTATACGGTATTATGATTAAAAGAGGAAATTTGAATCAATAAGATGTATCCGCTCTGTTCCATATTATGTACTACTTCCAGGTGTCTTCTCCAGATTTGAACACATTCCTTATCATAGGAGGAGCTGCAGTGGTCACGTTTGTTAGCCTGGTCGTGGTTGACACACTATGTTTTGTTTTCAGAAGGTAATTGTACTGCATGTATTTACATTTTATATGGGACACAAACTCACACCAATACACACTCGATACACACCCTGGCTTCGCTTCAAGTCCACTTTCAGAAATTTCTGGACCAGTCTAGGCGTGCCTTTGGTGCGCTTTGGGTTTGCTTCGCGTTTCCCCGAGGTCAAAAAGAGCAAACCCGTATCGCGCTCTCCAGGTATATTTACGCACTCATCCGTGAAGCGGACCTCACTTTAATCTTGCCGACAATAAGCCCAGAGTTTTGTATATTTTAATTAAATAGTGGGTTCATTAGATCGATTATTTCTGATATGTTATGTATGGTCCGTCCGGTGTAACTAATTAAGGATGTTTTAATAAGTAAAAAAAGTTTATCCGCGTAGTATTTGAATTTTCACCAAATTGGGATATGAAGAGAAAATACTTGATAAGGTTAAGATTAAAAGAGGTAGAATTCTGAACATCATGGAAGGTTTAGAATTTCTTTATATTCTAGAAATTTATTTTTTACATAATTTTCAATGAAATAAGACAAGAAAATATATACCAATCAAGGCATCCATTTTTTTGTATCATATGTCCTTAACATTATTATATATTTTGCTTACTTATGTATCCTAACATTTTAAAATTGATATTTTACAAATAAAAGAATATAAAGCTCTTCTGAACACGGGACATCTATTTAAATTAAATTGATACATTTGCAGTCTTTAATCCCCCCCGGCTCTGAATTATAAGGTATTGTAGACTTGACATAGCTGATTATTTGTTTAGAAATAAAATACTTTTTAGTATAAAGATTTAAATTCATTTGATACATGTAATCTATATAATTTTATTATTATTTTCGTTAAATTAGGAAAAGTACAAGTCGCATAGACAAAGAACAAAATCATTCAGAAAAGCGTGGAGAACAGTTTTCCTTAGGAAATACGACACCTAATGATGGTATCTATGACAGAATTAGCGAGAACCGACAGTACCAAGAACTTGGACCCAAGACAGATGGATATGATAATGGTGGATATCAGGGAGTTGGACCAAGGAAAGAGATAAATGGTAAAACTAAAGACAACAAAGAATACCAGGAACTGGGTCAAATGAGTCAACCTTCTCATTATGACAGCTTACATTAGTGTTGAGATGTGTAATTCATATTGTTCATTTCTCGAGAGGGACGTTAACTATATACTAAATCAGTCAGTCATATTGTTCATTATCTGGTTATAAATGCGATACCGCAAAACTTGTTAAGTACAAACACGGATATTGTGAATTCACGGAAAAAGCGAAAAAAAAACCCAAGCTTCATAAATTTTAGCGAATTCCTCACACGGAAATAACGATTAACAGACATAACGAATTTATTTTACAGGTCCCCGTGACTTTGTTATAATCGAGTTTTGCTGTATACTGTATACAATTTATTCTTGTACGGTCAATTGCAAAGAAATTGTAAAGCAAACACAAGTGTGAGATTCAAATACACACTCCTTGTGACAATATATTTATTTCCATTTCATAGCAATGGAATGTTCCTTTAAATTTCAGGATATATAATCTATAGCTCTCATGCATCAGCTTTTCAGAACAATCATAGATTGTCTTGTGTAAATACTTTTTTTTATGTTTTTACCACAATATCTTGTATATCATTGAATCATTCTTTTGTCTATCCCGTTTATATCTTAATTAGCATGAAATTGTTGTTATATCTTTATCTTGAAAGTCTATCTTTTCATAAATGCTATGCCATAAAAATTTTTCTTCTCCATTCTATCTCTTCAGAATTATATTTTTCGCATGTATCTAATCAAACGTTTATCAATTTGAAAATAAATTTCCAAAGAGAATATTATTTTTTCCTTTTAAGAAAAAAAAAAAACACAACGTTTTTGGGTCTACCTAGGTTTTTTTTTACTGGAAGATTCCGATATGTGTAATGAAAATATAAAATTTCAAAAACCAATATTGTCTCGCTATACATGTAAATTGTTACAAATTTTGTTTTGTGAACATCAAAATCTCGCATTTATATATAAATTCGACAACAAAATTTTAATATCTATATGAAAAACTTCTTTCAACTTCTTTGATTCCATCAAAGCCATGTAGGTCATGTTTTGAGCAAATTAGCTTTTACACTTTATGAGGATGATTTCATATCAATATGACTAAAATGAACTCGTTGTCCTGGAGAAGATTTTTAAATAGATGCCCAAACAGAAAAGACAGCCTATCGGATCATGCTAACAACTCATGTGTAAATCATGGTTTTGATATGATTTCGGTATAGGAAAATTTCACATGCAAATGAGCTAATGGATCATGGTTCTGAGATGATCTGTTAAACTAAATAACTAGCAAGAAAACCATGATCCTGGTATGATCTGTTGTAGAGCTAACAACTCGTATTAAAACCATGATCCTGGTATGATCTGTTGTAGCTCACAACTTGTATTAAAACCATGATCCTGGTATGATCTGTTGTAGCCAACAACTCATATCAAAATCATGATCCTGGTATGGTCTGTTAAATTGAACAACTCGTAGGAAAATTCTACTTCTTATACAATTTAACTAAACACTTTGATATTTGCAATAAAGTTCTCTTTAATATTTGATAAATAATTTCAGTTACCAAAAATTAAGAAAAATATTATACACATATTTCACATGAGCCATGACGTCATATAAATATAATCCCAACAAATGATCTTCCTTAATAATATGACGATTTAAATATAAAACATTATCCAAACTATTCACTGAATTTTATAAGAACAGAATCACAGAAATCCATTCTTCTTAAAGAATAATCCGGAACTCATTGATATCACTGCTTATTTATGATTCCGCGAAAGCATATAATTACAACATTTGTTCACTACAGAATGAGCAGAGTTGTGGATCTATTATTCAGAATCACAAATACTGAAAGGGCTCCCAATGAAGGAGTCTATCCTCTGATATAAGCTCTTTATATATGTGTATATAAGCACCCTGAAAAGAAACGTAGAGAAAGTGGTATTTATTTATCGATCAACATATCATTATCTTTTGATCATGAAAATATGAAATATTCAAGTACTTTCCCCATTGCATTAGTGAAAAGAATTAGATTAATCACCAAAAGAATACTATTGTTGAAATGTAATATTATTTACGTACACAAATTTTCTCTTCACCAAAGGCGGGTCTTTTGAATTTGGTAATTTGAATGCAACTCAGATGTTAATCATGAAGATGGAAATGTCGGTAGCTGCAAACGAATTTCATTTTTATAAATAAACATTATATATAACGATGAAAATGTGCATGTACAACAAATATTTGAATCAAGGAGGTCAATTTGATGCTTAAAAATTAAGTTTTCAATTCAAATCCATGTAAGCTTTGCTATATTATTTTATCATCTACACATTTACAAAAAAAAAAAAAAAAAATCATGCACTGCTGGTAGAAACTAGAAATTAAAAAAAGGTCAATAATAAAATTAATGAATTATACTCACCGAGTATAGAGTTAATAGTCCAGCACTTATTTTTATTGCTTATATGATGCAAAGGCTTTTCTTTTAAATCGGCAACATGAAAATGCGCACATCTTATTTATCAGAATTCAAATTCTGACCTAGGTCAATGGAAACCACTGTACTACAGCGTGCTGCCCAGCAGGAGAATTGCATAACAAGATTACTATGACTCTGAAACTGACCAGTGATCCAATCCTAATCTAATGCCTCAAAGTTAGATTGGGAGTGGATCGCAAATATTACATGAAGAGAGTTTTAATAAAATCCTGGCTGCGTTATCTAAACAAAATACATGTGTGCTAATTTAAATATGAATTATTGTATTTGTTTGTAATTTCATTCAACTTCAAAAAAAATGTTGTCTTTGTAAATATACCTGTACATGCTGTGTGCATTTTAATTATTTAAACTTAATTTTCCTGTACTCTTTTATTTAAATAAGACTTTTATTGATGTATGCATGTTGTTTGATTCTCCAAGCTAGAGTGAATTTAAAGCTTGCATTTTCACCTATCATAGATGACAAAGTTAACAAACCATATCAGGATCATACAACCAATTCTGACAAATTAAGTTAACAAATCATATAAAACTCATGGTTCTCAACAGAGAAGTTAACAGATCATGTGTAACTCGTATGGAGTTTAAAGACGAAATAAGAAACCATATCAAAATCACAAACTTTAGCAGTTAAAGTTAACGAATCATTTCAAACTCATGTTCCTTTATTTTCTAAGTTAATGGCACATGTCTGAATCGCAAGAAAATCATAGGAGACTCATTCCCCAGAAACAAACCACATCAGGATCGTACTTCCTTATTTGTCATTTATGATTTCAGTATGATCCATTTAATGGATCATGTCTAAATCATAGTTCAAAATCATGAATTTGTGAGTTTGATATGATTTGTATGTGATTTTGGCATGATTTGTTAAGAAATGTTTTTGTTTGGGTGTGTTTCCTTTAAACTCCTCAGTAAATCTTCGATTGTCCATTTTGACCTGAACCCTACCTCGGGATGTCATGATCTAAGGCTTCCTTTTTTAAAGTTAAGTCAGTTGAGGCTGATATTTGTTGTCACAACCTATTGAAAGCGAGCGAACACTCTAAGGACTGTGTTACCGTGACGGTGAACTTAAGAAGACAATTTTCAAAAGATACAACCAAATTTGCATTTGTTCTTAATTATGTTCCCCTGAAAGAGGGTGTGACTTTTTTAAGGAGACTTAAACTCCATTTATTGTTCTGAAAGGTTTTCATGGTTGAAATTAGCTCTGTGATTCGGAAAGGAAGTTGAAAATATGGAAAAAAGTTTAAAGAAAAAGGAGGTTTACTTTAGCTTTCAAATCTACTTGAGCAATTATGAATTAATGAAGGGTAAAGTGTAGTGAATTCTATCTTTTAAACTATATCCTTACTTAAAATGCTTTTCATTCCTTGAATTCTCAGAGCCTGAAGTGAAGAGTGAAGTTTTAGAAACTCTGCTTAACTCAAAATAATAATAAAAAACTTATCTATTAAAAAAGACAATGTTATGCAATAAATGCTATTGTTTTCTTGTCTTTTTTGTCTGAACCCCAGTCTTATGATATATATTTCTTTACTGGATCAAGAAAGAATTACTATCTTGCAGATGTTACAGTTAGTCATTTAAGGTCAGACGACAGTTACTAAAAAACCAATTTTCCTCATAAAAAATAGGGTACCTTTAAATTACCAGGTATTTGGACACGATATCTCAAGGTCATATGTCTCATATATTCCATATGCGTAATCATCTGAATGGTCTAAATCGGAGTTTTGATTTACTAATATTTAAAAACATATAGAAAACAATGTAGAAATCACAAGAGAATGAAAATACGATTTTTTTTTCAATAAGACAATATCGAGAAATGAAAAAAAACAAATGTTTGAAGAACGTGTAGTCTGACATAATAATGTATACTTATCTAGAAGGAACACAAGGAAATGTGAAGAATATAATTTTTTTCGGAGACTTGTTTAAGGATCTGTCATAAGATCATTTGTTAGATACAAAGTACAAGGCAGAAAGATAAGAATGAAGGATTAACTAAAAATAGCAATTTATGATAACAGGAATCCGTAGTTTTGGAATAGAAGAAAATTGTACCAAGATTATACCCGTATTGCAAAGATTTACAATAAAAAAAAAGTTTTCAATGCCATTTGAATTATTGATCATTGATTCTTGTTATACTTTGATAGAAAATGAAGCCTAAATCATTTCAGTATTTATTAAATATTGCTTTTATGAAAAAAAATCAAAGATTGTATGTATTTAATGACCAAAGTACACTTAACTTTTTGATTATAAATAGAACATTTGTCACAATTTGAAACACTTAAATCTATGCTTATTCTGAATTCAGCTGTATGGAGATATTGACTTCAAGGAAACTGCATCTTACTCCTTTTCTCACTCACAATTGATAGTCAAAAACGCTCTACACATGTATAAGCCATATTCTCCGAAGGCTTCATGATTATGTGGTCGAAGCCCGATATGCAAAATATACCCCACGTATCCCACTATTGTTGATGATTCTAACATACTATACAAGCTATACAGTGAGGCTTTATATTTCCATGCATATTTGGCGTCCTTTGCGTAAGACAAAGAGGCAGATGTGCACGAGATTTGCATGCATATAAGGCCTCCCTAGCATCTGACCTTTTCGGAAACCTCATTTACATTCCGTTGGAATTATCAAGAAATCAACTCCGCTAACTTTCAAAGACTTTTCACACAGAAGCAAATAAGAAATGGAAATATATAAGTGTATTCTAATTGATGACCTTTATATTTTTATATTTATCGCTAAAACGTCAGGAAGCATGTTTGTTAATATAAAGATATTCTCATCTAAAACTAAAAATATGTACTGAAAGAAATAAAGAAAGCGATGTAATAATATAACATATATTTATTATAGGAATGAAATAACGATTTAAATAAAATAACCATAAGGTCAACTTAAAGGTGATTCGAATCTGTCATGAAAATAATTGGGTATATAAAAGACAGGTACATTTAGATAAAATACATTGTTATAATTTGAGAATAAAAAAAATATATACGTAAATGCATTTGTTTCCATGACAGCAATCTCTGAAAATGGCCATGTTTTAAAATGTAAAATCTGCGAAAAAAAATCTCACTGTCGGTAAAGTAAGTGACAAAAAACTTATAATCAGAATTTATTCGGTTTTCATGTATAAAATAGGGTAGCAGTTCAACATCATATTCTATTTTATACATCAAGATATAACATTCCAAAAACATTCTATAACAGCTAGAATTTCCTTTATCCATTTTGTTCTTTAATCTTGACAAGAGACATTCTCTTGAAATACTCAGATTACGCATTAATCAATTACATGCTCTTTCAGTCTCGTCATGCAAAATGAAAGAGAGCCAAAACGCTAAACAAATACAAGCTAGCTGGTGATCCCACACGACATGATTCAGGACATTTTATATATGCACCACGACTCTCCGATGGCTGCACATAGTGGCATTCATGACACTCTAGATAAACTTAAGGGACATTATTTTTTTTCAAGAAAATGTCTCCAGTTGTCAGCGATTATGTGAAGTCTTGCAAACATTGTCATAAACGACAAATTTCTCGAATCATCAATAGCATATATACATAAAATTAATAATTTGCCTGACAATACATCATGCTTTCTCATTCAGAAACTATTAAGTTCCTGTCGCAAATCAAGACCTTCAATGGATATTCGTTTACCCATAACCATAGTAGTTCTGCATAAAATTTGTGATGCTTTAGAACATACAATATCGAACATATATAAAAGGGCATTATTTCAAACAATGTTTTTATTGGCTTTTCACGGCTTCCTCAGAATAGGAGAGATAACATCAGTTGGCACTGCTAATAAGGTTTTACAAGTTTCACAGATTACTTTTCCAAAAAGTAAAGTTTTGATTCACTTTCAAAATTATAAACATTCTGATGGTAAAGTGTTTACTCTTACAATTAATTCTTGCAACTCTTTAAAATATTGTCCAGTGGGGGCATTAGAACACTACATTAAGATGAGAGGGAGGACCGATGGGCCCCTTTTTTGCTACCCCCAAAACACTGCAGTCACAAGGCAAGAATTTTCAAACATATTTAAGCAAAGCCTCATGTTTTGTAATTTGGATGTCAATAGATTCAAAGGACATTCCTTTCGAATCGGAATGGCCTCTTACTGTGCATCACGAGGGATGAGCGATAGTCAGGTTAGATTCCTGGGTAGATGGAAATCGGATGCATTTAAATATTACATAAGACATGTGACACCATGTTGATATATGCTTGAGTGGAAGTGGATCCTCGGAGCAGATTTGTTTTGTTATTTGTGTAGGATCTCGACTTTGAAGTGATTTTCAAGAGTATTAACGTATGGGGGCATATGTTTATCCCTCATCCAGAACAATAGTGCCTAAGTCATTTGTTAATACTTAGGCTGGTAGGTGACAAGATCGCGTGCATATAAACATTTAAAATGGTGCGAAAGCTTACAGTGTGAAATATTTTCTAATATGGGGGCATATGTCTATCCCTCATCTAAAACATTGCTCGAGACAGTCCTTATATGAATACCACATACATGTGAACTTAGTAAAAAACAGCGAATAAGATGATGATTTGCGACATCAAGGGCATATGTGTATCCCTTATCGGACATTCTACATAGTGATTCGTTAAAACTTGGGACCCACAGACATAATACACTAGGAATAGTAAACTCATTTGGTTGTGATGGGGGCATATGTTTATCCCTCATAAGACACTTGTGAATTCAAATTGTTGTTTTATTGCATTACGGGACATATGTTTATTCCCATGTTTGTAAATTTTACTCACTTTTGGTATGATTTATGTTTGAGGTGTGTTGCCATTTATTTTTCCTTTATGGGTCTGAACTTTCCCTAATTCGGTCAAGTCAGTGGCGTTTTCAGACCCATTTTCATTATTTTTCTGTTAAATGTAAGCGGTAATTACTGTAAATTTGGATTATCTCCCTTTACAAAATTGGTTTTATTTCTCATCTTGATATCTTGTGTCTGCTAAAAATTATATGTCATTATTAATAATACTTTTGAGAATTTCAAACAAATTATTAAACGTCACAAAGGTGGCAACACACGACAAACTGTTTTACAGACTTTTTACTCATTGAAGGAGGATAAGATAAGGTGTTCTAGCTTTGAGAGGATTATGGAAAGAAATTAACCAGTTGATGGGTAACCGGGGTATCAAAATACTTATTGCATTAAAATAAATAACGTAATTTACATGCTTGTGTTGTCCTACGAATGCATTTTGAACAATATCAAGTTTTAAAAATTGAATAAGAATTGAGTCTGTTTATGGGTTTTAATGATTACTGTATTTCCTAAGTGTATCAACATCCATCATAGATTATTTCCTCATGGTTGCATTGGTTCAATTTTGAATACAATACATCATTGCTTAATTTTTTAATGTCCATTACATGATATTTGTACAAGAATACCTAACCAGACTAAAAAAAGCATTACTTTTTGGACATTTCATGGGCTCTTTATACAAATCAATGCTTATAGGCAAACTTTAATCGTCTCATTGCGTAAGAAAATGTATTAAGTATTCAATAATGTTCCCATTGCACATAGATTCTATCAATTTATATATACATGTACTTTATTATCAGTCGATATCTCACTGTGGCTTTTATCAGAAGTAGGAGCAGCGTCACAGAATAAAAATGGAAAATGCATGGCGCAAAAATCTGAACCGCATTATCATCATTCTTCTCTCGATAGAGTCTATTAAGTCAACCCAAGAAACAATTAATTTAAGGGCGGTAAACTTCCTTACTGACATGTTACCTACACATGGACAATGCTACGATTTTGAACTAGAGGACGTTACCCTTACTGAGTGTTTTCTGAGAAGTTCCATGTTAGCATGTGCTGGGTTGTTCTTTAACAACAACTTGAATTTATGTAAACTACTTAAAAGAAACTGCAAACGAGACTTGTTGTGTGCTGAACTTGCAGGCTGGAATTTCTATTCTGGTAAGTAAAAAAATAAAAGAAGGGCTTCGCATAATAACATGATCAAATGAGATCTTGAATATCATCTTAAATGGTGAAAAGGTGCTTTTTCTAATTAGTGGTAGAGGCAATGTATTTGCTAATTTCATCAGAAACGCATTATGGATAGGGCACTAATGCTCACTGTTTAATAATCATTTAGAACATGCTTGAAAGACACGTGAACGTAAATTATCATGTACTCACTTAATTACTAAATCAAAAATTTTCTCAACAATATAAATCAGGAGCAGAAAAAATATAACATGAACACATAAAAAACAAAATAGGTGGAATCAGGTGTCATGGAGCATTAAGCATCCCTAATCAACCTTTTAAAACGGAGGCAAAGTCCTTAATTGAAAGGAGGAATAAAAATTTGAGAAGTTTTTTTTTTTATTAATGGACATAAAAAAAAACTCACTATTCGATAAAATGAAGGATTGTACTTGGTGAAAGCGAGAACTTCTAATACCTTCTGCAGTTTTCTTTTAGCAAAAGCTTAGACTCAAAAATAAATACGAACTGTTAATGAAGTTCATAGTGTCTCTTTTGAAATTTAACAGAGAATGGGGAGAGTTTATAAGGTTTATACGTATAAATTTGCTTTGTTCTTCGCATGCTAAAGCAACACTATTACACTGTAGCAAACATGTTAACCTAATATGTTCTCAGTTGGTAATGCATCGAATTTCAAAAGAAGGGTTGTCTGTTCAAGCTACATTGCTGATACACCAGGTAATAAGTTTTAAATATTTCCTTGAAGCTATCCTCATTATATCTATTTTTAGAGAGAGACCCTTGTGGAGAGGGATGGATGCAATACAAAGACCATTGTTACAGCCTAGACGTGAGAGCTATGGACTGGTGGAATGCTGAAGTACTGTTTTAATGATTATATAAGAATGAGAAATATTTTTAAACAAATGATCAAATGGCTATATTTATAAACTTATAAACATTACGAATTACTGATACCCATCAACTATGAAGTAATGAAAATCATTCATACTTTTAATAGTTATTTCAGTAGAGATGAAATTTATTGTTTTAAACAACCTACCCTCTAAAAAAAGGAAAAGGTCAAAATGCTTATTATTTATCACAAATTTTGCAGCCTTGTGCATAAAACGAGGGTAATAATATATGGAATGAAAAAAAAAACATGTTATCTCAATAATGATTAATATACTTAAATATGGCAAACTTTGATGGGTTAGCAATTATATCTTCAAATGAAGAACATCCTTTTTATTGATTTGTTGTCTGCATCTTGCTTGCAAAAAAATTTAATACAACAATGCTAAATTCCACTTACCTTAGTCTCATATCTGTGATTTAAAGTGAAATATCCATCTCCTTTACTCTTCAAGATTTTAAAATTCTAGAAAAAAATGATTTTCACCAATATTATTAGCTTTATTCAAATTTTTATTTAAATGGAAATGATCAGAAAGTTAATCTTATTTATTGATTCCCTGCATTTTGATTTGAAGAGAACAAATTTATCAGAACACTTCGATATGTTTTTTCAGTCAGTACTTCAGTCTTTTTATTTGCTTCACTTTATTGTTAAATGGGGGCACACAATTACTTCTATTTGTTTTAGAAAAATTGTGATTAGAGAAACTTGATAGTAAATAAAACAAGAGGAACATGGGCCACATCGCTCACCTTAGCACTGTGGCTAGGAAAAAGTAGAAATTGATTTATTATTGATAAGTATTCGTATGACCGATCATGGATTTTCTCTTCTTGAAAAGATGATTTTTAAATAGTTTTCCTATATATTTCATTGTAAAACTTTGGTCGGCCATTTTGTCCCCGCTCTAACCCCGGGGTCATGAATTGAACAAACTTGAATCTACTCTACCTGATGATGCTTCAATATAAATATGATAAATTATGGCTTTGTCATTCTTGAGACTAAGATTTTTAAACAAAATTCCAATATATTTCTTTGTTAAACTTTGGTTGGCCATTTTGGCCCTGCATTACCCCTAGGGATCATCATTTGAACAAACTTGAATCTACACTACCTGATGATGCTTCCATATAAATATGATAAATTATGGCTTTGTCATTCTTCATACGAAGGTTTTTAAAGAATTTTCCTTTATATTTCTATGTAAAATTTTGGTCGGCCATTTTGGCCCTGCACTATCCCCAGGGATCATCATTTGAACAAACTTGAATATACACTACCTGAAAATATGAAAACATGAAAATTAAGAAAATGTTTTTAAAAAAGCACATGTACTGTGGATTTAATTTTTAGTAGAATGTTTTTTATGTTGTTGTTGTTTTTTTGTTTTTTTCATTTCTTTATTATTTATTCTTTTTTTTTACATCTTAGCATGTACAGAGGGACGTCATGGTTACAACTGCAATGAAACATGTAATATTAACTGTGGAGTCCCTGGTAGATGTAACAGAGCATCAGGGGAATGTCAAGGAGGATGTAAAGCGGGGTGGAAAGGGACAAAGTGTGATAAAAGTAATTCTGTTCTACATAACAATGTTTGCAATTAAATACATGTACATGTGCATCATCTATGCTAATTGTGAAAAGGTCTTAAACAAAACCCCCCAAAAACATTTCTTATATTAACAGTTTACATGGAATCTTTAAAAAGTTTGAAATGCCACTCGTATTTCTTTTTTAGGTGTTTCTTATTTTTTCTGTTCGCTGTTTAACTGCGTATAGATTACTTAATTTTAAGTTTTCATTATAGAACTCTAAAGTAAATCTTCTACAAAAACGTTTGTACAGTATTTATTATATTATTGAGATATGCCTAATTTCTCTAATCTAATCGTAGTAAACGAATAGAAAGCTAAAATTATATAGGCTCAAACATTTACCAGAAACATTCTTTAGTTGATTCCTCTCTTTTTTTTTTTGTTATGTCTGGCTTAGGGTGTTGACTTTGTGTTATTGACAAATGTAAGGAAATAATGCCTATGTACGAAAGCCCAGAAGGCTCATTCGAGATTCAGCTTTTGAAATACGAGATTCAAAATTCGAGATTCGAAATTCGAGTTTCTAAATTCAAGATCCATACTAACCAACCAAAAGCGATTTCAACATTTGATCACTTCCCTTAATTACATTTTTACTATCAAGAATTCGTTGAATATATTTATAACAATTTAACCATTTGCTAGTGATAATGCAAGAAAAATTGTTTATGTATTAAAACGAACTAAATATAAAATTTATTTTACATCTTGAAAAATGCATATATAATCTTATTTTTCTCATTAAACAACACAGAAAATACGTATATATAGAATATTATATTGTCTTATCGTTGTTACGAGTATATTTTTATCTTTGACCATGTAAATCTGTGGTCAGAGACCAAAATATATAACCATAACGCTAAAGTTCTGCAGCTTATTTAGACTAATCTACTGTTTGATATCAGATAAAATGAATGCTGCATTTATTTTAATTCATATTGGCAATCTGTATTGTATATATAATTGTTTATTTATTCAAGAAATTAAAGCCTTAGATGAAGATAAATAATTAAAAACTTTATTTTTATTTATTCCCTCTATTCAGAAAACGAACGCCTTTTTTATTTATCAAGGCTACATTTCCTTTCAAATTTTTTAAAGTAACATTTTCAGTGTTGGGAAACATAGGCAGGTATTGCGGGTAGTGGTTGGGCTTTTGGTAATCTTTAGACATTATTTATAACTTTATTATTATGTCAACAACCCTTTAAATAATGTATACAATGCGAAAATGTATATATTCCTGATAAATGTATTCTATTCAATATTTAAGAAGTCATAATATAAATTGAAATATATATTTCTGATATATATATAACACCCCTTTCTTGCACTGTTATTTAATCAAATGACCCATTTGTTTTAAATATATTAAACGATTTATTGATAGATAAAACATAATTAAGGGGAGTAATCAAATGTTGAACCCGCATTTGATTGGTTCATCTGGATTTTGAATCTCGAAACTCGATTTTCGAATCTCGTTTTTCGAACCTCGAATCTCGAATGAGCCTTTTGATTGGTTAATCTGGATCTTGAATCTCGAAACTCGAATTTCGAATCTCGTATTTCGAAAATTGAATCTGGAATGGGCCTTCTGGGCTTTTGTACCTATGGATAACCATCACAGTGGCTCAATCGATAGATCAACAGAACGTGGGTTAGAACACCGGCCAATCAAAGACGAAAAAAAAATATGTAGAATTTGTTCTCTAAACAAGAGCGTGAGAGTTTGAATAGGAAATCGCTGGTCTTCTTTTTTTTATATATATAAAATAGACTTGAAATTAATTTAAGGATTTTACATTCACCATATAATACATTTTTTCATGCTTTCTATAATTAATTTTATTTGTGTTGTGTTTTGCTACTTTTTGTCACTATTTAATCTAGTTTTGTTTAAGCCATGCAAAACATGTCTATTCCCTCTATAAATTTTAAGTCAGGATAATCAGGAAAAATAAGCATTTTCACAAAAGGACAATGTATTTCAACATAAGTCTTCATTCAATAGTTGATTTATGGAGTATATGTAAGTGATACATTTTGAAAACTTACTTAGATGTATTTGAAAGGATCACAAATTGGGAAATGTCTAATATAATGGGTCTGACAAAGTGGTTTTCTTTACTTTACCTTAACATCCAGTTCCGCTGTTAACACCCAGTTCCGCTATTAATAGCATCCACTTCAGCTGTTATTTTGTCTGTTAAATTGAAGATATATAAAAAGCAGTACCTTTGATGGTTTTTAGTTGAAGATATATCCAATAATGTTCATATCACTGACATAGACTAAAAAAAGTTTAATATGTTGAAACTGAAAATGTTTGTTACATGAAAACTTTTCATCAAGATTATAAATCAATTATGTAACTTTTTTTAATTATAGTCATATTAGCCGATTCTGATGAAACGAGTCAGTGCTGTCCATATCTTTACGGTGTGGCCTCCACGCTGTGCATAAGCGTAGTTTGAAATATTTTGTGTGTTATCTGGTAAGTTTTGTTTTGTTTCTTTTTCTTCGAAAACGTATACAAAAATGTGTTTTCTGAGTTCATCAGAATTCATCAATTCACGTACATTTCCTTGATTGTACATGATTAAATACTCTTTTTATTTTAGGAATTGTAGAAAGAAGATATGCAAAGAAACGTGTCAAGAAGAGAAAAGCGCAAAACAAGCGTCCACTGACCGGACCAAGCCTAACACAGAGATTTATGATAAAGTGGAAGACAATACAGGATACCAAGAACTGGGTCAAATAAGCGAACCTTCTCATTATGATGAATTACATTATACAGAACAGAGGGTTCATATGGAGGTTTCTATGCAAAATATCTAATTAAATTCCATAATTACTCTACCTACTACACAGAAAATGTTAAAACTTGTTTCTAATACATTCTTGGTACCCACGACATGCAATAGCCAGTACACATGATGACGTCATATTAAGACGTCATCGGCCTCTACTACACACATTTATAAGAAACATCAACGAAATCGTTTCGGCGCAAGGGCATACCTTATTTTGTTTTACAGAAGCAAGGTATAAAAAGAAGCAGGATACACAAAGAATTTGAAATATTGCTGCACAAATGTCAGCATTGCAATTGTTTAGTTACCAACCGTGCAGTTTTAAGTTTAAACAGGGTAAAAATTCACAGTCCAGTGTAGGTTTCCTAATTTTTTTTATCGTTTGAGAAATGCACATGATTTGTGCAGCAATTGTATTAATTTTAATAATATTCTCCTTAATATTATACATTGTTTATTTTAAATTAGATAGGATATGCCCTTGCGCCGACGTGATTTTGTTGATGTTATTTATTACCTTGAATGGGAGAGAACAGTGACGTCTTGATACGACGTCATAATGTGCACTTGCATTAATAAACTGTGGGTACTAATTATGCATAGAAAATCAATTTGAGCTTTCTCTGTACAAAAAATATACAACTTATGAATTTTTATTAGCTCATTTGCATAGAAATATCCATATATAGCTTAACTCACTTGCGATGATATTTTTTGTCAAAAGTCTTATCATGGTCTTACTGAATTATACTGTATTAATTATAAAATTTTTGAAACCATTTTTTTCTAATGCTACATTTGTTTCTGATATCATAATACATATTATAACATATAAATACAAAAAAAAACAGCTGAAGATTTCTGATTATACGCGAGGGATTAATTTCTTCGTAATTTTGCTAGAAGCATCGTTCAAGAAAAAAATATTACTCGCTTTTATTTTGATGGCACTGAAATCTGTATAAATTCCGTTGATCAACCGTCCATTCGCGAATTTTAATTCTCGCGATTTGACGTGAAAGAGCCAGTTCGCGAAAAAAGGCACTCGCGAAAAATAAGGAATCTACAGTATTTTTATTACATGAAAATTAAATCTGAATTTCAGTTTTGGTACTCTGAAAATTGAGTTTCATTGCAGACTGTCGTTTATATGATAGTTTGCTTGCGTTATTACTCGATAATGACAATCAGCACACAGCGGTGTGACAGGTCGGCAGGGAATGCTCACTCCTTCATGGCAACTTATCTCATCTCTAAGGTTTTGAAAGTCCGTGTTTGCTCTGTTTCTGTTTTTTTTTTGTTTTTTGAATACTTACTGTCATTGATGAGCAATTCAATCCTTGGTGCTTTGTTTAAATATGTTTATTGATGTAGTTCATTTAAATCAAATACTATTCTATTATATTCTACAGGGAGAGGATATGATGTTATTGATATTTTAACAATTAAACTGCATGAAATTTTTATATCATGATATATTTTAGAACCAACTATGCATATAATCGACAAAACAAGATTACTTTGATGTCAGTCAACATGGATGTATTTAAAAGTTTGACTATCAAAAATTAATAGAATGTTGAGAATGAAAGATTATGTCTTTCAAGTCAAGTCAAACAAGTCAATATGCTTTTCAAGATATATGTGACTTTGTATCTTCAAGAGCACTCAAAAAGCTAAAGTTAGCGGGTATTAATTGTGCCTAAAATGGAATTATACATTATACAAAATCTTAATGATATATTTTTTATTGGAAATTTCTGTTCAAGACAAACTCAATTCTCCCTTTTATTATACAGGTTATGATTATTTAAATGCTGAAAAAAGAATTAATTTTGTACCTTTAAAATTTATTCCTGTACAAATCCATACGAAAAAAGTTTTTCATATCTAATGTTTTGATGAGGATGATGAAAAAGTCGATGTTGGGCCGTTTGATGAAATATTGGACCACTTACGTGACAGAATGGGCGGAGCTTTCATCTCATTTTCATTCGCTGGTCTTAAAAGTGAGAGACCTGAGGTCAAATCATTGGAGACCATACAAAATACAATCTTAAAAAAATTAAAATGAACGATATAACAAAACATTTAATGACTATGTTCAATCTCGGAGAAAATGTATATTTAATATTTTTCATATTGTATAAATATGTTATCTATGTATCAGTATGTAAAACATGCATGTTAATTTTTTCTGTTCATGTAACACATATTTTATTATTTTATTAGATATTTATTAAACAAATCCCATTAACATTCATAAGTTGGAAATAGTTTTCTTTTCATGAAAAGAAATGCAATGTTTTCGAAATGACTTGATGAAGACCTATCAAAAAGGCATACAAATGAAATATATAAGTGTCATTATTTCTAATTCATAAAACCATCTTTTTGAAAGCGTTCTTTGAACAAGAACACGGAACAAGAGTACTGGAGTTTTAGTTCTGTAAAACGCAGATCCCGACAAGGATGCACTTTAATGGACGCAATTTTGAATTTTTTTTTAAAACGAGGAAAGAAATGTGAAAACCCTTTATTGATGACGAGAAAGCTTTTGATTGTGTGTGATGCACGCTTTTTTATTAACTATCACACATCAGCATAAAAAGTGTCTTCTTCTTTTGATTCATTTAAGAAAACAATTTCTCATACTTTCGACAAAAAATATGAATCGAGAAATGAGGAAAAGAGTTCCCTTACTTTTCTTCTTATAAAAGACATCCTTAAGTTGGATCATCTCGATATTGGGGTTTTTATTTCCCTTTGTTAAATCATTTCATAAAAAAAATTAGTTGATATTCAATATCAGAAACAATATTCAAAAGCAGCTAGTTGCGGTTGCCAACTACGGATTGAAATAAATAAATATTTACAGAAAGCCCATAGAAAAACCAGATCGTTTATTATTTTTATGTAAGTGCACCTATAAACAATGCATTGTAGATGGAACGATACTTTCTGAGTAAATGCACACATAAAATGCAAAAATAAATATCACTCAGGAAATCGATGAATTTACTCTAGGGTAAAACAGGATAAGCCATCATGTGAAAACCTTATCTTTCAACTACAAAACGAAAAGTAAACTCCCTAAATAAATCTAGCATTACCAAAAAAAAAAATGTATGGATAAACAAACAACCCCAGAAAAACAAGATCGTTTTTTTTATGTAAGTGCAATTATAAACAAGGCATTGCAGAGGGAAAAATACTTTCTGAGTAGATGCACACATAATTGTACAAATAAATATCATAAAGGAAAACACGTACGCCGGCATAAAAAAGGACAAGCTATCTTATGAAAGTGTATCTTTCAGCTATACAAAAAAAAAAACGAAAAATAAACTCACTAAATAAATTTTGCATTACAAAATAATTACGGAATGATCCCCTTTAAACTCCAAACTAAGGAAAGATGAATCAGCTGCTATAACTTTAAGATGTGGATAGCCTTTTCAATCAAGATTATTACATTAATTCAAAGATTTACTGCGCACTGGTCCCGAGGCTTTAATCGACAATTTGCATAACCATAAACTAAACATTCTTAAAAAATAAATGAAAAAGGATTATTTCAAAAAATCAGTTTCTATTCTATGTAGATCTAGCTTCAAATTGTTTTGTAACTGTCTGTTTGATGCGGGGTGTTTTTACTTTCCTTGAAGATACATGTACATTTCAAAAGAAATAGGGATTTATAGATTTTTTTTTCACTAGATTTTAAAACCTTACAATAAAGAATACTTTCTCATTGATTCTTTTCTTTTTTAACGAACCTCTTGTTAATCTATTACTCCTAGGGAGAGTACCTCTTTTTAATCTATTACTCCTATGGAGATACCACCTGTTGCCGATGAAGGGCAGCGAATTTATACATGTTTTCTGCATACAAGACTCATATAGAGAAACAGTAATTTGAACCAGTACATCAACAGTTTTATAAATATATCTTCATATTATAATAGAGAATATCTCTTAGAGGCCAACCAAAACACAATATTTTTTTTGCAAAAATAAATCAGGAAATTCAACCCAACCAGTCCGAATGCTTATTCTCCAGCTCCCAGAACTCGTGTTAAACCTATTGATACTCATAACTTTTCTCATTAGATTTGAGACGGGAGACGTAAAGTGTAAATTATGATAAAGAAAAATACAGGATATCGCTCTTTATTTTCATTTTGACCGTCCTATTCTGTTCAAAGCTATGGCCATTTTATGGACAGCTTACCAGTGAACATATATATTGAGCTAACCTACATGTACAAGTCCAAACTATAATTGTTGATACACTTTTTAGGTCTAGGATGAACGGAAAGATTCTGAGATATGAATAAATCACGTATATACTATCAGAATTAAAGAGATGATGAAATATAGAAAATCTTTCATCATTGAAGAGAAAAATATGGCCACGTTGCATTGTGGAAAAAGTCAGGTGATCATTTTTTTTCTGGATTGCAGTCGTATACTTATATATTATTAAATTTTTACTGCAAATTCATTAACTGATTACATTAACTGGTTTTCATTATCTTTATGATAAGACAAAGCTCTGTCTTAGAGAGAAAATAAAGAAATATGCTTTTTTGTCGGTCATTATCAAGCTGCATATGTTAATTTTTATTCATTACGCCTGGTTGTTTGTTTTAATTGATATTTCAAGTTTTTGTTATCCTTTGATCTCAACATTTCTTTTTTTAATTTTATATGTCAATTTTTTTGGCGTGTTTCTGTTTTTGTTTACATTGCTATATCTACATTAAGTTATTTTGCAATGCTTTTTTTTATTCATATTTCAAATTTATTACAAATATGAAAAAAAAAGCTCCTATACTGTCGGTCAGTTCAGCAATGATTTACCATTTCTTCAATCACAAATAATTAATCAACTTAACTAATATATGAGTTTATAGCAAAGGTGAATTTGAAGGCCTAAAAATAGTACCTATTTATGAATACAGTAAAAACAGAACGCCTAATGGGTAAAAAGTTGGGAGAAGACCCCAAGGAGAAGAGAGCATCCCATGGCGGTCGACACACCCTCTGTAATCGTTTAGTATTGATCACCTAGAGGGGGTTTTCTGTACTATTAGCAAAAAGGTCTTACAATTAATGTCAAAAACCTCAGACAAAACACAACCCACTGATAGGTATGGTAATACTTTTTATACTTCAATTTTATTTCATAATATTTTAACAAAAAAAGTGGAGGTAATACCTCATCGGAGGCCCTCATAAATATATCTTCATCTGGGGTGTCAGGAGCTCCCTGGATCAGATAGAAAGAATCAGTACATTTAATATTTGGTATACATATATTTAGATATACACACTTCAATAAAGTAGAACCTTTGAAAAAATACAGTTTTATGTATAGATAGATAATATAATATTCAACATACATATACTTTATATAACATTTTCATATATATTTAGAATTAAGAAAACAAACAGATTCAATTTCATAAGAGATAATCTTTGGGGGACAACAACACACAAATGTCCACAATTCCCCCAACGAAAGTATACCCCAAAGGCCAGTTTACTTTTAAATCAATATATAATATATAATTTCATAATTTTTCTGACAGATCTGATGACATTAAAATCACTAAACACTAGGTAAATTGGCTTTGGAAGAATCAATTTAGGTAATTTTCGATACATGTACAATCATCAAGATATTCTACAATGCAAGTCTGAAATAAAACCAAATTTGACGTACATAAAACATCAGGTTTTTTCAAGGTTTCTTATTAAAAAGGAATCATCCTGTCATGTTTTTGTAATAAAGTATCAGAAGAGAATATATAAGTAGGAGCACTCATCTATTTTTCATGCTTAATTATATCGCACTTCGAAGTCAATCTTTATATTTCTTAACATGGTTTAGTAAGACAGACTGCAAATGAAGTTACGCAATAATAAAAATCCAAAGAAAGGCAGCCAATCTGAAATTCAATTTATTTGGTAATTAAAAAAAATACTTTTTTTATTATCATTAAAATGATATTTTACATAAAGGGTATTTTACATCAAAAAATATTCTTTGAAGGTTATATTAATGAATCTTAAGGTTATAGGGAGTCTTTCGGGTTTCAGATATTTCAAACACCGATAGATGTTTGTCTGTTCATGTTTATAACCTTTGTTAGCAATGCTCGTCACTTAATAATATTTTCCATTATCCTAAAGATTTATGTTGCCGTTATCCTTTGTTTAATTTTTAAAGGCATAACTTTACATTATTTTTTAATTCAATAAATGTAACTGAATATTGGAAAAAAAAAACAGTTTTTGTCAAATGAGGGGTATTTAATGCTAAAAATATTTTTGCCCCGTAGTTGTCGTCGTTGAAAAAAAAAACTCATCGCCCCATTCCAGTTTGTAAAGATCTCATCAGTGTGATAAATGTTGCCTGGTCCCTTAATTAACTTTAAATACAACTTAATTAACTTTAAATACAACTTAATATAAATGTAGAAAAGTCAGAGACCATCATGTGATTATGATATATGAAAAAAACAAACATCCTACAGCTTTTTTGGCAATAAACTTTTCTATACAGTTGTCACTTTCATACTTTCAAGGCAATTATCCTTGTATTAAGCTTAAGTTATACAGTTGTAGCAGTGAAAAAAACTCATTAACATCATAATATCAAAGCTATATATCTGAAATAAATAATAAGTTAAAAAGTCACGTGTGCAAAAGAAATACAGCTTGTGATTGGTTCAAATCTGACATATAGACAGAGAACGCTTTTCTCATCTCGAGCTTTGCATGCTTTGCAGAGAATGTTTTACAACTGTTTCAGACAAAGAACAATGAAACTTAATTTTCAATTTTTCATAATTAGACTGCTATTAATATTTTCGAATCTTCTTCTCGTGAAAACAAATGGAGAATCTTTTCAAAATAACTGTGAACGTTGGAATGCAGTTCAAGTAAACATTCAACCAACTTCTACTTGCCTGCAGAGGAACAAACCTCCAAGTATTTCGCATTGCCTTTATGATTGTCTATCAACCAAAAAGCATATTTATACGTTCAGCTATAATGGGAACGAAACGAACTGTGTATGTTGTGTAGATTTTCCTGGCAATATCTCTCATAATCAAAAGTGGAGATCGTTCATGCCTCGTGAGTGTTTCATCTGTTTAAAAATTTTTTACATAAATCTGCTATTTGGTTTTATTTTGTATTTGAAAAAAAACATTAAAAAAAGAGATGTCATAGATTTATGTTAATAGAATACATTTTTTTCATTGAGATGTACTTAAAATATACTCATTTGTTCTTAATCTGGAGAAAAGATACCATCCAATTCTGATTGATATCGTACACATAACATGCATAACGTAAACTTAGATCTTCCATACAAGATCATTTATACATATTTTTACAAATATATAGTATTCTAACGTTTTTCATTCTAATTGTTATTCAATTATTTACACACTGAATTGTTGACTGATTTTCCGGTTATTTCCCGATCATGTCAGAGAGCACACGGCGGGTGTGACCGGTCGCCTGTGGATGCTCACTTTTCCATGGTACGTGCTCCCATCCCCGATCTTTTAGATTTTCATGTTTTCTCTGCTCCAATTAATGAATGTTTTAAGGTTCTCTGACTTCAACACTGCTATCCTCACATATTTCATCTAAAGAACGCATAATATGACATGACATATGTTACTTAAGAATAAAATGCTTTGAAGTTTTCATCTTGTATTTCAAATTATCTAAATGTTAAAAGTGTTTTCACCAGTGTATTGTAATTATTAATAAACAGATAAAACATTTTATACTTTTAAATAGAAATATGCTAACTATTTGTTTTTTTTTTTCTTATACTGAGAGTTTGTTGTTTTATGATAATTTTCTCTATTATTTCATTATGTTTGAAACAGCCTTCAACTCATAATGTTCTAAATGACATAAATTATTAACTTTGTTTCATTCAGTTGTCTAAATTAAATCTTTTGAAGGTATATCCTTATTACAAATAATTCAATATATTAATAATGTAGAACATTGAAAATTGATTTTTTTTATATCAATTAAAATGTATTATCTTGTTTTCCTTTAATGCAGTATAAAACATCAATAATACCCTTTTAACTGATTTTCTATTAAAAAAAAAAAACTTGTTCTAAAAAATGAAAATTATTATTTCAATCTCAAGGTCAAGTTCATATATTTAAAAAAAACAGTCAAATAATTAAACATCGTCCTCTGTATCCTTTTTTTATTTTGTTAAATAATCAAATTATTTAAAATTGTCATTTAAATTGTCCTCATTATGACATACTGTACTTAAAATAACTTTAAGGAAAAAATGGACCATTTATTATGTGCTACCTATTATTCCCCTATATCATCACTGTTAAGTCCGATTCTCTATGTGTTGACCTACTTCTTATTATCGACGATTTTGTTTTTCGCTATAACTGACGTAGGGGAGGAATTATTTGTCATTAAGAATAGCCAAAATTTATTTTGGTGGCAATTGGAGCACTTATATATTATAATCAACCTATTATGAAATTAATAAACCAATCAGTTAATTATTCAAATGAGCAAAAAATAAATTAATTCTTCCACCCGTCCATCAAACAATCAATTAATCCATCCACCTGTCAATCAAACAATCAATTAATCCATCCACCCGTCCATCAAACAATCAATTAATCCATCCACCCGTCCATCAAACAATCAATTAATCCATCCACCCGTCCATCAAACAATCAATTAATCCATCCACCCGTCCATCAAACAATCAGTTAATCCATCCACCCGTCCATCAAACAATCAATTAAATCATCCACCCGTCCATCAAACAATCAATTAATCCATCCACCCGTCAATCAAACAATCAATTAAATCATCCACCCGTCCATCAAACAATCAATTAATCCATCCACCCTCCATCAAACAATCAGTTAATCCATCCATCAAACAATTAATCGACAATCAGTCAAACACTCCATGAATAATTAAATCCATATTTCCATCCATCAATCCTTGAACCAATCAATCAATCAATATAATTACAATGATAATAATACTTTATTTAAAGAAGGTAACCTGATTAGTGCAAGCACTATTCATCCCCAGGGTCTTCTGACAATTAACAATTTAAAGATACATACATGTAGTTATACACATACAGACATATTATAAATATAACATACATAAAACAATTTACGTGTTTCAACAGGCAGATATTTTTCAATTCTACGGAGTGCAGAAATTTTACGTAACAGAGTTTTACACACATGGTCGAAATGTACAATGTATTTTTTTTTTATCAATTAACGAATCTAAAGATAAAGTCACGTTTTATTTTCATTTCAGCCCACTGTCCTCCTGGATACACGGTTTATAACTACTCCTACTTTGAGATCTGTTTGAAGTTTGTACCATTATTTGTAAACCACACAGAGGCTGTAAGCAGCTGTGTGAGAGAGGGCGGAGATCTCATGAAACTTGACTCAAGGGACAAGTTCAAAATTTTTCAAAGGCATATGTGTATGTATAGCCTATATTTTTTCTTTAACATGAAGAAATTATTAACACATGTCATGTATTTAATCTGTACATTGTATATAAAGGGAATATGAAAAAAAAAATCAAAAAAACTTCGATATGAATTTGTAGGTAATGAGGATATTTCGCTCATCATTTTGACAAATACTCTACAAGTTACAAGTAAAACGAGTTAAATTAATTCCCTTTAAAATGTATTCATCAATTGAAGAAGCTGTATTCATTGAATGATAATCAAATCCAATTATTTTGATATCTTTCAGTACAACTTCCCCCCTCCAAGTATCCTTTTAAAGTGTGGCTTCAGGGAGAGGAAACAGATCGAAAGAAGGGGAAATGGACATTCCACGATGGATCTATCTTCGACTTTCACTGTAAAATCTTCATGCAAACGAATCAGCCGGAAGAGACCCACTTAGCTGCCTCCAGTGAGAAGGATTTTCCATGTGATGACGAAGATCCGGCAAACACACATCATTACGTGTGCGAAATTTATCGAACATTCAAAGACACTTATTAGCTACGTCACGATAACTGTGGTCCTGCATATCAGCTGGGATAAATAAGTAACATGAGATATATGGAGATCATGAACAGCATTCAAACTCACAGGTCTACTTAACAATATGACAGAGGAGCATATATACATGTAGCAAACACGGACCTTCAAAACATTAAAGGTGTAATCAGGTGCCCTAAAGAAGGGACCATCCCCTCTGACTTATCACACCCGTCGTGTGCTCCTTTAGCATTTGCTAACAGACAATAATTACTTTTATAAATCATTTAGAGTTACGTCAGATATAACCAGCTTCATCAATTTGTCCTGCAGATGAGAACAACATTTTTTTTTTTATCAAACCATCTTTTACCTAACTACTTTTTTATTAATACAAAAAAAAACTAAATATAAACGACTAAAGTACATTGTACTTAGACAGTACTGAAATACGGGGTCAAAATAAACTTCATGCAATTTTTCAATTATTTCATTAGTGAATCGTATTCTCGGTGACTTGGAAGGTGACGACGGCTTCTCTGGGAGACAGTTCCTGGGGTGAGGAGTGGTAGTTGAGTGATTCATCCTCTGGATGGTGTGGCTCGGCGTGGGGAACGATGGGAATGTTGAGGGACTCCTCAACTATGCGTGTGCTCTCTGCGTCTGGGAGATGACGTGAGAGGAGCTTGCTGGTGGTAGAGACCTCGGAGAAGGGAACTGTGGGCTCTACACACTCAAAACACTGAACAACAACTTGTCCCAGGCTTCTTATCCGCCGATACCCCTCACGTGAGATGCCTGAAAAAGAAATATGTTTTTCATTTAATTCATCAATTTATACGGTCATTATGTCTATAACTTTGCGCTTTATAGGGGATAAGATAAGATTAATGTATTCAGTTTTCTATGAACTTATGTAGTTTTATATAATACTATTTCTTTTTCAAAGCTGAATTACATATTTGCATTTTACCTTTCGAACACCTTAATCACGTGTTACAATCTAATCGAATATTGCCAAGGAGGTTCCAAATTATTGAAACTTGTGTTTGAAAAAAAATCAATTCTGCATAAGACTTTAATAAATAAAGGAATTAAAATTATGCTTTGTATTTAAAATGATTTTATTGTTTAAATTCAATAGTCCAAAATTTACAGGTAAACCAGTAGGCAAGTTTTAAAACTAATATTTATTTAGTAAAGGTCTTTTATTTATAGGCTGTTTCCCCTTAGCAACAATATCTTAGTAGACTCGACTGTCATAAAAGGAACTTTACCAAGTTCGAATTTCTAAAGAGTGTATATTGTTTGTGTTTATTGTTGTATTACACAAAATGAATAATAATAAAAATATCTGGATAATTTTTTCTTTCAGTATTGGCGTTATAAGTTCGGTTTAATTCCTCCTTTGCCGCCTTTGCAATTAGAGCAAAATGTTGGAATTTTGTTTTGATGAACCTATATCAAACATTCAGTAGACTGACCAGAAGGTCTTTGCCGCACCATTTCTTTGATATTCGAGCAAGGATGTTAGAAAATGAATTAAACGGAATATTTGTTTGTAAGGTATGCTCATATATTTCTACTATTTCTTTGTAGAATAAAGGCAGACAGGGTGTTTACTTGCCGATCAGCCTTTCCTCTGCCGTTCGTGACAAAAAAGATGCAAAAAATTCAACACTACGCCGCACATTTTGAAACTTAATTTTTGTTTCTATCTAAAGTTCTCAGTCTATTGATTTTTGAAGTTGCTGCTAGAATCGTATAGTTAACGGGAATTTATGCCTTTTTTCGATCTTAAGAACAAAATGTAATTATTTTGGGAAGGTTTCGTCCGAAAGTGTTGAACAATTATTTCTGTGATAGGACAGTAGGATTCTAGCAGTACTTTTCATGGCACAGGGATATTTTACACAACTATTATTACAAATTGAAATTAATTATCCCCAGGGTAGTGTTGAACTTTTGACTTTTTTCATTAAGGCATTCTTTCTAATTATAGACGTCACGTTCCTGTTGTATACGTCCCATTAAATTCCATAGAATGCATAATGATAGTTTTATAATAAAGAAATAATAATGCATAATGAAATTTTATCCATGACTTTACCGATTTATTAGTGTTACATATTATAAAAAAGTCTTTATTCTTATCTGTGTGATGCCTTAACTAACACGCGTATATGTTTCAATTGTATGCGTTTTGAATACGTCTTCATCAAGTCATTTCGAAAACATTGCATTTCTTTTCATGAAAAGAAAACGATTTATAACTTATCAATCATATTTTTTAATAAATATCTAATAAAATAAAGAAATACATGTGACACAAATAGAAAAAAGTAATATGTATGCTTTACATACTGAAACAGAGATAACATATTTATACAGTATAAAAAAAGATGAAAAATACTCTTTCAGAAATTAAAATGCATGACAAAATGGTTGTTACTTCACATTTAATCAATACACAGCTACATGTTCTGGACAAAATTCTGGCTGGGTCTCTCTATCATAGCAAAATTCCTATCTATTGCATGATCAAGCATTTTATAAACATAATCATTTAAGATTGAGTTTGAGAACAAAATGCGCTTTGTCAGACCCACAAATCCACCTGTCTACTTGAGGCCGTTACGTCGAAAGCAGACAGTTGGGTTCGAGGGTCGACAAAACGCTTGTTGTCCGAGATTGAACATAGTCAATAAATGTTTGGTTATACCTTTCATTTTATTTTTTTAACATGCATGTATTTTGTATTGTCTCCCGTGATGTGACCTCATGTCTGTCACTTTTTAGACCAACGAATGAAAATGAGATAAAGCCCCGCCCATTCTGTGACGTAAGCGGTCCAATACTGTATCTCATCAAACGTTCCAACATCTCACTCAGCGGTCCAACATCGACTTTTTTCAGCATGCTCAGTATAACATGAGAAATGTTATATTTTTCTTATGGATTTGTATAGGAATAAATTTTTAAGGTACAAAATGAATTGTTATTTCAGCATTTACCTTTACAATAAAGGGGAAATTGATTTTGTATTGAACAGAAATTTCCATAAAAAAAATCAAATTAAAATTATATAATAATTCAAAGCCGCTTACTTTAGCTTGTTTGAGTGCTCAACAAAGTCACACAAATCTTGGAAAACATATTGACTAGAAGTTTCGATAAATGGAAATAATCTTTTATAAATTAACAGAAGTGTTGATATGACAATACTGATGATATAATGTCTTGAAGTTCTTATTAAATAATATTTTTTGGATATATAATCAAGATAAAATAATTAACATTTTTTTTATAAAAAAAATAATGATTATTACTATATTCTTTAAAAGTGTCGTTGGATATTAGAATGTCTTGAGTAATATTCTACGTAATACTAAAATATTTTCCTAAAGCATTGAATTCATATTTTGGGATGTCGTCAGTCCTTTACCACACCTGGCCGTGCTGAAAAAATGAATAGCGCGCCTGAGTGCCGCATGATTATTTGACGGTACGGCAAGGTGTGTTATAGGACCGACGACATCCCAAAATATGAATGCAATGATTATACATACATTCTGTAATTTCCTCTCTATAATATTTATATTGTTCATCTTTAAGTTAATAGTGAATTTAGCAAACTTCAAAACTGGTGTGCTTAATTGACATAAGAGCTGTTTGTGACGTTGCAACGTTTAATAACACAAAGGAATATCGTGACAAAAGTGACAAATTAATTTTAAACGAACTCTTATTGCATTTTAAGGTTAATTCATTAGGGTTATTGTTTTTTTTTATTAAATTGAAGTGAAGCATTGGATACTTTTGTGCTCCTAGAGTATTGAAATGCCTGTAGTTCCTACTGTCAATATTAGAGCGCCCTGACAAGGTTGCGTGAGTGTTATAGAGATTTGAATGTCGTGAATTTCTAATGGATTTCAAAAGGAAAACTACAATGAATGTAAATATTTTTTTATAAAATATAATTAAAAAGCAAATATTTTCTTTGAAATTATAACGTTCTCGTAATTAACCTATGCATGAAATAGTAACACAATTTCATTAAGAATAAACATCTTTTTTTTTTACAGGGTGGCTGCCTCAGTAAAGTAAAACATATACAACGAACGTCTGTGCTTACAATAAAATGAACTGTCTTTATTATTTACACCCACTATAAGATTGGAGTATTTTAGTCTAGAAACCCATGAATATAGAAGTAAAAGACTTATGCTGTATCAATATTAAAATTACACATTTAAAACAAATATATATATTTAATTGTAATTCTAAGCTTTTTAGAAGGTTAAATTTGAAATAGTCTAATATCCAACGACACTGTTAAATAAGGATACAGTAAAAGACCCATGCTGAGTAACATTAAAGTTATTATGTTTTGTGAGTTTTATACAAAATTGGATCTTAAGTATATCATGAACCATTGACAATAATATTATGTGATGAAAATATTATTATTATTTCTTCCTTTAACAATTTCCAAAAAAAGTTATCCATTCAAAGTAAATTAGAATGTTATTTCAGTTACTTCGTTTAAATTAACAATATAAATAAAAAAAACAATAGCTAAATAGTAGTTAAACAAAAACCAAGGATTATATTGTACATTAAGGGTAAGAATTCTTAAATAATAGAAGGATTACCTTGTAGATTACAGATAGCGTTGTATATATTCATAGCGTTGCTGTGAAATATGTGTAGAAAAAGGAACAATATTTATGCACAAAAATCCAGTCGGCATTAAAATAAAAAACAAAAAGCAAAAGCGGAGCAAGCAATTATTTCCAAAACATCAGAGAGAATTACTGTGAAATCACTAATATTCGTGGGGGTTTAATTTTCGTTGTTTTCGTGGTATGACGAAACCCACAAATTTATGTCCACCACGAAATGTAAATTTTCATATACACAACTTCTAAAAAGTTCTTCATTCACAAAATCAAATCCCCACGAACCAACATTTTTCCTCAAACCACAAAAAATTGACCCCACAAAAATATGTGATTTTACAGTATGTGCCATAGAGGAATGAGAATCTCCTGCCGATCTTTCACACTGTCGTGTGTGCTTCTTGTCACGAACAGAAAATAAAAGAAGCAAACCTTCATTAATTTTTTTCTAAATTTCGATTGAAGCATATAAAACTCCGTCTGCAAAGACTCAAATTTCAATATACTCAAGTGGAAGTACAGGCTTGAATTTCCATGTAGAAAAAATAATAATCCGTAAAGTTGCTTTTGAATTTTGAATTCATATGTACAGTGTAATTATTTGTGTTATTAAATCGTGAACAAATGCATCATTATATTATCTTTGTTCCCCAAATACTCGAACTAATATTGCATAATTCAGTGACACCAGTAATGAAACTTTTGACAAAAATAACATTGTACACTGTATACACAAAATCTTAAATTTATCTACTGTAATTTGTCATAATGAGAAGGTTGGCTTAATTGACCCAGTTCCTGGTATCCTGCGTTGTATTCTACTTTATCATAAAGCTCTGTGTTAGCCTCGGTTTGTTCTGTTGACAACTGTTTTGACCTTTTCTCTTCTTGACATTTTCGTTTGCATGCTCCATTTCTAAAAATCCTAAATTCCAAGAATTTTTTTTTTAATAATGCACCTATTAAACTTTTTATCAAATAAAAATGAATGAATTGATTTTTTAAAAACTTTTTTCCCAAATTGATTTTAAAAGAAGATGGAAAGAGAAACTTACCACGTCAAGAGAAAAATATTCAAGGCCACGCTTAAGCATAGCGTGGCAGCCACACCATAAAGAGATGGAGAACACTGACTGTTTGTATCACTTTCTGATGATATAACTGAAATCAAAATAGAGAAAAAGCATGCGTTTTCAAAAAATGAATTTAATATCTAAAAAATATTGCTTGTAATTTTTTCAGTTTCATGAAAATTGTGTTGATGAAACACAAATGTTATATGTTTTTATACAAATAATCATTACATCCATTGAGGACTTTGTTAATTACAACACAGTTAATAATAAATAAGTCAGAGTACCATTTATACTTCATTATTATAGTTTCACCGCGGTCAGCAACTTTTAAAATAATTATATTAATATACATATTAGAATCATTGTTCAAAGCACTATTGAAATCAATAATTTATTTCATATTGAAATATTTATTTCAAAAGTGAACATTATTTCAATAGTGGTTGCAACCTACATGTATGTTTATTATTTAAATGAATTTCACAAACAATTGAAATAATTATTTCAATAGTAGACGTAATTCATTAGTGGTTACTAACTCTGTTTACTATTGAAGTGCACTCTCAACCACTATTGAAATAATTATTTCAATAGTGGTCGTATTTCAACAGTATTTTTTACCTATGTTTGTTATTGAAATGCACTCTCAACCACTATTGAACTACAAGTGTAATTATTTCAATAGTGGTCGTATTGCAATAGTACACGTGGCTATTACCTATGTTTGTTATTGAAATGCACTCTCAACCATTATTTATATAATTATTTCAATAGTGGTCGTTATTTTAATAGTGGTTGCAACAAGGCATCCTTCTTTCTAATATCCTCACCAAAATAGCCAAGTAAATTTATAGTAAAGGATATGTATCCAAACTTAACTTCTAAACTCTTTTGAATTTTAATGTATTAAAACTCTACTGAACCCTATATGATTTAAATAAAAATTATGTAGGTACATGTACGATCAAGAGAATATTACAGTGTACTATATGCATTCACTGTCTTGAACTTTAAATGCACTATGTCATAATTAAAAATGACTTCAAGTCACTGCAATCTTGAGATGTAATGACGAGGAAAGTGTAATAAACTTTACACTATATTTGAATCTGCATATAAAGTTTTTAAAAGCTTGGGTAAAATAAAGTGTCCTAATTTTTTTTTTAATTAATCCAGTATATCAGAATAATCTTAGGTTTACAGACCTTCACACAATTCTTTCCGTGTCTACTAAATGGACAGGCTACAAAAAAATATCTAAATCATAACAACTCGTGTGAGTATTAGATCAAGAAAGAAATTAACTATCAAAACCTAGAAAACTGCTTCCATCCATGATAATTTAAGTTGATTAAGGATGTATTCTTATGATACGCGGAAAAAAACGTGCATTAAACTTTTCAAATGCTTATATTTTTCTGAAAGTGTAATATCCAAGAAATAATTTAAAGACAAGAAAAGTGTATGTTAGTGTTCATCTAAGAGAGGTTCAACCCTTTGAACATAGGCCAAAATAGAGCATGGGAAATTTCCTTAAAGATGCTACTAGACAATGAAATACCTCATAAAACTTATTAATACAGTAAAAAAAAATTAATTTGGCTTAAATTTACTGGAAAGTATTGCAAAGTTGATTTTTTTAAACAAAATATGAGCGAATAAATACCAATTAGATAACTTGTACCCAAAAATGTTGTTCACCCATGTCGAAATTAGGCACTTTTTTCCCTATAAAATTGCTCGAAAAACCAAAGAAAAACATATTTCTACAATTAAACTTTTTAAGAAAATTGTTGTACAGTTTCTTTAGGTATTATGGCTTCTTTTCATAGCATGAAAAGTAGGGGTTAGTGCACATATAAGAAAGTTATGATATTTTTTATATCCCCACCCCATGTTTCTTTTTCAACATTTAATGAAAATAAATCAAGCATTTAGGCATCAAAGTATGTGTTTTATTCCCCAAATATTCGAAATTAGTGTGATAATTTCAGGTAATATTTACAATTATGTTAAGAAAAGATTTTTAAGAACAAAAAGTAATCAATTAACACATAAAAATTCACAAAAGTCTGTTGGATGTCCACCCTTTCTCTTGGCCTGGGGTTCCAGATTGGGTCCTGGTTTGTGGTGTTGGATGGTGGCTTCACAGGGATTAGTCAAATCCATTCCCACTTTCTCAATCTGATTTTTATGGTTTTCTCCATCTTATTTAAGTACCAGTCCGTGTAAAAATCATGCAAAAGTGATATTTGAGTGATACACTCAGGTTCTCAGAATTCAATGATTTTCCACACATAGATCTCTCTTGACCTATGATCCATGTATGTAAAATAAAAAATGTTTTGGATCATGGTTACTATGGAAACCTGATCAAAGTAATTTCCTTAGCAACCAGCCAGTTTTTCTATTTGAACGCACTGAAAATCACAGATCTTTAAAACCTGAAATTATATATAAAAACTTTAACAATAATTCTCATTTACTGGTATGATAAAGACACACACTTTATTTGTTTATTACACACAAGACATTGATATTTTATCTGAAGCTAGTACTATGGTAGACATTAGAATGTATGTATGTTTTTGCTTTTTTGCTGAATCAGCATTTTCCTTGATTTTGACAATATTCAAGGTCAATTTAAAAAAAATACCAAGCTAATACAGATTTTGCATGACTTTCACATAAAAGTAGAGGACTTTCTCTTTTACAGATTGACTTTGAAAGCGTGGGTTTTTTGAAAAATCCTATTCGTTGCCTAGCAACAAAATTGAATGTTTTGATAACTAAAAAGTGAAAAATGGTAAAGGGTTGGGTCAAAATCTTATGAATTTTTATCTTTTTGTGGCAGATACAATTTTTCAAGTAAGAGAAAATAACTCTCATATAATTTTAAAAGGAAAGAATAATTCATAATCATTAATCTCCATGGCAACAGGAATTTTTCCCTAGCAACAATGCAAAAACAGTTATTTTTTCGCCCTTTTAAAATATTATATTAGAAATAAATAGACAATTATTCTCAAAATTGTAATTAGGCAAATTGTCCATTTAATATGGGTTTGAAATAAGTAAATTTTACTTTATTAATCCATGGCAACATTTCTGAAAACCTAGCAACCAATTTTGTAACCACTTTACCTTTTTACATAGAGTCATTTATTTTTGAAGTTGAAATAATATTTTCAAAAAAAAGGCCTTCTGAATGAAAAATAGAAACAAATAGATACAAGTAGTATATATCAAAATACCTCTGTTGATGACAAGATTCCATAGAGTAGCTAATTCTTGGGTTGCCATGGTAATAAGTTGCACACTGGCTAAAAATACTTTTTGTTTACAAAGTACACTACAGCTGTACTTGGCCCCCAGTTTTTGCTTAATGGGCTAAACTAACTGGTTATTCAAGTACCTTTAGCATTCGTTTTTCTACATAAAGTATATTTTTATGATTACCATGGATATAATAACGTGATATTGATTTAATGTAGCTTAGGTACTATTCTATTAGCTGCAGAACTGTAGCTCTCTGCTTGAGAAAATTCGGACAAATAAAGCAGAGAGCTACAGATCCAAGCGTTGAAAAAACCTTCAATTTACGCCGACGATACTTTGTCGCTCTTCAGTCTTGGCATTATAATAACTAAGAATTGAATGAAAAGACTGAAGATAATTAATACAGAAGTATCCTTACGTAGTGTAGATTTAATGACACCCGAGGGTAGTTCAGGGCCACAGCAAGGGGTGAAAGTTTACAAGAGAATATTGGGAAAAAGTATTTTGAAAATTCTTCCCCTCAAGAACAACAAAACTGTGATTAGTAATATTGAAATGGAAGCATCTTCAGGTAGTGTAAATTCAAGTTTGTCTCCCGTAGACATTTCAAACTGATCTGATTTCCGTTCTTTCAAGGCAAAAGTGCTTGAGTAATGTGGGCCTTTTGGCTCCTTTTTCTACAAAATAACGCACTTCTCTCTCCTAAAAATAAAGAAATTACATGTAATATGAAATCAAAATGCATATTGAAAATTGACAGTTCATGAGTAAATATCTTGACTATCGCTTTCAATAATAATCACACAAATGATTAGACGAAATGATTTTATATAATTATCAAATTAAGAAACAATCAAACATAATTTATATTTCTGTTTCCTTTACAAAGGCAAAGAGAGTAATGTAGTGCATATTGAACTAATGTAGTTTTCTGGGGAAAAATATAGAAAAAAAAATACAATTGTAAATATGAAACCTAACACCACCTGTTCAAAGGTTAACATTTTTGAAGGTAGGACAAACTCCAGGGTCAAGGTTGTTGGTTTTTAAAGAAAGGATGAAAGTGCTGGCCCTTACCGTTCAAAAGTTATGGCCAAGGTTAAAGTTTGTAAAAATTAGGTCAAACTCCAAGGTCAAGGTCAAATATATTTATATTTGATGAAAGGTCTTGTCACAAGGATTACATATGTGAAGAATGAAAGCTCTAGCCCTTACTGTTCATAAGTTATGCCCAAAGTTAAAGTTTGTAAAAAGTAGGTCAAAATCCAAGTTCAAGGTCAAAATTGTTGATATCTAATAAAAGGTCATATTACAAGAATTACATATGTAAATTATGAAAGACCTAGCCCTTACTGTTCAAAAGTTATGTCCAAAGTTTTTTCGTAAGTATGGAAATGTCCAAGGTAAAAGTCAAAAGGTCAAAACTGTTGGTTTAAAATGAAAGATGTTGCCACAAAGAATTGATTTTTGAAATATGAAATTTTAAGTACATGTATCTACCGTTTAAAAATTAGAGCCAAAGTAAAAGTTTGGATTTTTTGTGTAAAATAGGGTCAAACTCCAAGGTCAAGGATCTTGATATCAAATTATAGGTCTTGTCACAAGATATGAATACTGAAAATATGAAAGCCTTTGTTCTTACCTTTCAAAAATTATGTTCAAAGTTGTATTTAAAAAGTAGGTCAAACTCCAATGTCAAGGTCAAAGGGTCAAAGCTCTTGATATCCAACGAGGCGCCTTATCACAAGGATAACATACATTTATGTGAAGTATGAAAGCCCTTACTGTCCAAACGTTATGGCCAAGATTAAAGTTTTTTCATAAGTACGGAAATCTCCAAGGTCAAAAGGTCAAAGTTGTTGGTACTCAATGAAAGGTCTTGTCACAAAAAATACATATGTAAAGTATAAAAGTCCTGGTATCTATTGTTCAAAAGATATGACCAAAGTAAAAGTTTGGAATTTTTTGTGTAAAAGCGGGTCAAACTCCAAGGTCAAATTTGGTGGTACCCGAAGAAAGGTCTTATGACAAAGAATAGACATGTGAAATATGAAAGTCATAACTTCACTAAATCAAAAGTTATGGGCAAATTGCGGACAAACAGACAGACAGACCTACGGGCACGAAAGAAACTATATACCCCCCGAAACTTCGTTTATTCGTTTACGGGGTGGGGTGGGGGCATAAAAATGTATATAAAGTAACAGTTACTCAAATATCTTTAGATATTCTTCTATATAAATATGACTTATAATGGTTTTGCTGTTCTAAAGAAGAAGTAAGATAATTGGGCCATTGTTGTGTCTGTGCCCAACCCCAGGGGTCATGTTTTGAAAAAACTTGATTTTACACCACCTGATCACTGGCGGATTTAAGGGGGGCATGGGGGCGCACGCCCCCCCCCCCCCTCCCCCTAAAATTTTCAAAGTGTGATGTGACTTACTGTATATTTATGATACCACATTTTGGTACAAAACTAACCAAACCACTGTTATTCTGCCTGGTTTTACTCTTAAAATACACAAAAAAACAGGAGCTTCCGGGGGCTGCGCCCCCTGGTCCCCCACCATTCAAGGTATGATATGACTAGTATTAAAGACGTTGTACTTTGGTACATCACTAACTTATACCACTATTAGTAAGTAATAAGTAAGTAAATCGTTTATTATAGTGGCATGTGTTACAATACAACGAGAATATAGAAACATTCAATACAATTATTATTCAAACATCCGGACCTATATGCCACTTTTAACAAAAAGAATTGAAAAATATGCACTATTATTTTGCCTGGTTTTACTTTTAAATACACGAAAACCCAAGAGCATCGGGGGGCTTCGTCCCCTGGACCCCCACCAGGGCTTCGCCCTGGACCCACTGATGGCCTTAAGGCGGCCCCTAGTCCCCTTGCCTCAACAAAGTTATCCACGCCCCCTAACCATAAATCCTGTATCCGCCCCTGCTGATGATACTTCTCAATATGTCTAATTATGGCTTAGCGGTTCTTGAGATATTTTTTAAGATACATGTATTTCCTATATATTCCAATTGTATACTTTAACCACCTGTTGTGGCTCTGCCCTACCCACAGGGGTCATGATTTGAATAACATTGAATCTCCATAACCCGAGGATACTTCTATGCCTAATCATGGTTTTGCTGTTCTCGAGAAGAAGAAGACTTAAAAACAATAAAAAGACATTTTCTATACATACGTTAAACTTTGAACTCCGCTTCTGGAAAGGTATGGTAAAATGGTTCTTAAGAAGATACAAATGTGAAAAGTCTACAGACAAACAGACAGGCAGATACCAAACAAAATGTTAACAGAAAAGCATTTATACACCAATGAAATGTTTCTAGAATGTAAAGCTGTAGAATTTTTTTAATAAGAATTTTTAAATGATGAATCAATTTCAATGATAATATTTTTTTTTACCCGAAACATTAGTACATTTCAAAATTTGGTTATATTACGCAGTTGCTAAGCAACACTAGCTTCAAAGCGTAATCATTTAATTTCTATAAAATACTTGATTCTGATTGGATAAAAAATTCTTTTGATAACTGCATCAATAAAATCTAGAGTTCGGTTGCACTAAGCAGCCGGAACTACTTTGACAGTCGGTACATGTATATTCCCCGCTTCCAGGTTACTTTTTGAAGGAATAATCAAATACCTTTGCTTTAATAAATATTTTCCTGAATTTCGGAACCTGTCCGTTAGGTTCCTGGCTTATTTTCTACTTTCGTTTCATTTTGAATTATCCCCCTTTGCTAAACAAATTAAATTCGTCTGCATGACGACAATACAGTTACGGGAAAGAAGGGAAGAAATCGTATAATCGGCATACTTTTCTTAAATGTTTGACTTTGAGATATCTGGTATGAAACAATAGAACTCTGAAAAAAAGTTTTATTATGCTACCAAAGCGGGGAAAACCGAAAATCTGTTAAATCGTGGGAAACGAGTGATCGAGAAAAACGACACTGAATGAATTGAGGATGGAATTCTTTAATCTTGAACTATCGGCAGCAGACTCTTTCAGGTTTTACAGCATTGACAGGTTGTGATATGTATATAATTATATTCGGTTTGAAATTCAAATGAAAAGATGCGCAAATGAAGTCCAAAATTTCTGTGACCTAGAACTATTAGGATATTTGAGTAGCTTCCCTTTACATTTACGAACTTAGATAACTTACCGGGGAAAATATACACAGAGAGAGATAACACAACAGGTAAGTTTTATGTGTTAAAGAACTGTAAATTATTTTGGAGACTGTTGGTAATCACACGACAATATTTGAGAACTTTTTTCGTTAGCATGGTTAAAGCCATTTTGAATTTTCAGCAACGTTAACGTTATGATGATGTATTCGTGCGCACTGTTTTTGATGCATAAATTTAATAGAAAAGTGAAAGAAACTTTCATTTTATTAATTTAAAATCTTAATTAAATGATAAGAAATGAATGTAATAATTTTTTCTTTGATCGATGTATCAAAGAAAAATTTGGACGGAAAACTTTTTCATCAATGCGCTACGCGCATTGATGAAGTTTTCCGTCCAAATTTTTCTTTGATACATCGATCAAAGAAAAAATTATTACATTCATTTCTTAACTCATGGTAACCATAAAAATACATAGTTTCTTAAATTATGAATTTTAAAGCTTTTTGTGTGCTTGCTTATTGCAATGCTAGCAAAAGTATTACTAGTAATTATTAATGGAAGCTAAAATTTCAAATATTTTAGTCAAAGATAGTTTGCTTTCCGGTCATTGTGCATTAAGTTGCCATGACAACCCAAGTATAGTTTGATTATGGAATCTTGTCATCCATACAAATGTTTTGTTACATAATGATATTGTATCTGAAGCTACTTATTTTCTCATTTATAACGTCTTTTGTGGAAGATCTCATTTCAGCCCTAAAAATTTAGCGAACAAAATGCCTGAATGTAAAAGTAAATTGTAGATACAAAAGTGGTCGTTAAGTGTTCAGAATTGTACCCATGGGTCTAATAAAGTACCAAAATAACTTTATCAGACCCATATTAAATTGACATTTATGCCCAATCGCATTTTTAAGAAAAAAAAATCTATTCGTATCTATCAAAATCTATACCAAAAAGGCAAAAAAATAACTGTTTTTGCATTGTTGCTAGGGAAAAATTCCTGTTGCCATGGAGATTAATGATTATAAATTATTCTTTCCTTTTAAAATTATATGAGAGTTATTTCCTCTTACTTGAAAAATTGTATCTGCCACAAAAAGATAAAAATTCATAAGATTTTTTACCCAACCCTTTACCATTTTTCACTTTTTAGTTATCAAAACATTCAATTTTGTTGCTAGGCAACGAATAGGATTTTTCAAAAAACCCACGCTTTCAAAGTCAATCTGTAAAAGAGAAAGTCCTCTACTTTTATGTGAAAGTCATGAGAAATCTGTATTAGCTTGGTATTTTTTTTAAACTGACCTTGAATATTGTCAAAATCAAGGAAAATACTGAATCAGCAAAAAAGCAAAAACATACATATATTCTAATGTCTACCATAGTACTAGCTTCAGATAAAATATCAATGTCTTGTGTGTAATAAACAAATAAAGTGTGTGTCTTTATCACACCAGTAAATGAGAATTATTGTTAAGGCCAGGTAAAATTAATCTTTAGATTCTCATCCTAATTTGCAAAAAAATTGGGGCGGGTGGGCGGATTTTATTTTTTATTTTTTATAATTGTTAATTATATATAGGCCTAAGTATCAACAAAACAATGGATGCCCCGTACACATTTTTTTCATTACTTTAATGCAAATATGAATAGTTTTAATTCTTTTCATATTCTTTTAAATATTTAAAGCAAATTTTTGCTTTAAAAGTTAAATATTAATTGTTAATTAACAAATTATCAAGTGCACATTATACGGCACACCCTGAACAAAATGCGGTGGGGATACCAATAAATTGTGTATGCGCGACTTCTTATTTTTCAAAATCTATATGTACATGTAAATGTTCTATTAATTATTCTACTGAAAAATCTAGGCCTTTTCTTAAGTCTGTCTACGATGTTGTAGATTTTTTTTTATTTCAAAGCTAAGTCACACATCTGGAGATCGTTATATATATCTTGACCAGATGTCATTTTCCTCGTCTATTTTTACTTAGTTACAATCTCTCTACATAGTCTGCCATTGATGGTATCTATATGTGTTAATGCTATTTTTTCTTCTCTGCCTTCTCTATACTGACAAATTATCTTTTCCTTACACATTCAAACTGCTTTTATTGCCGATTTTTCTCCATTCTTCACATGGCGTTTTTGCTATAAATAGCGACACGCGACTTTTAATACAGACGGGAGATAACTCTTAAACTTTGACCCAAATTCTTACTGAAGAAAATACATGAAAATACCCAAAAATCAAAATAAAAAACATCGGGGCGGGACATTTTGAGAGGGGCGGGCGGGGATGAGAATCTAAAGATTAATTTTATATGGCCTAAAGTTTTTATATATAATTTCAGGCTTTAAAGATCAGTGATTTTCAGTGCGTTCAAATAGAAAAATTGGCTGGTTGCTAAGGAAATTACTTTGATCAGGTTTCCATAGTAACCATGATCCAAAACATTTTTTATTTTACATACATGGATAATAGGTCAAAAGAAATCTTTGTATGGAAAATCATTGAATTCTGAGAACCTGAGTGAATCACCTTTTGCATGATTTTTATATGGACTGGTACTTAAGTGGTTCTTAAACCCTACTCTCTTCTAAAAGCCTTCATTAGTGATTCCTGTGAAAACAAGACTTACCTGTAAAAAATTATTTTAGAAAAAAATTAGATTATAATTTACTGGTAATATCATTGTTCAAAAAATGTAAAATCATTATTTTGTCTATCTGACTTTGTTTTTATGAACCCAGGCCTGTAGTTTAGACTAAAATAATTTCTACATGTTCCATGATGTTTCAGAAATATTCCATTTTTTAACCCGCATAGACCGCCATAGAATGAAGCGACCTAGTTTCTTACCGAATGTAAACAGCAAAAATTATAGAAGTTATCTTATTATTTTCTTACGGTATGTCTATAAATTTCAGATAGAGATTCTGCATTTACAATATCAAAGGTAATTTATCATAAACTAAAAGCTAAAGTTGTAATAAAAAAGATAATACGAATGTTGTCGTCTGCACGCCTCTGGAGACCTTAGGCCTAACGTTACATACATGTAACATGTTTATGCTATGTTTGAGTTTGCGATGTGACAGTATACTATGTATTTTGAAATTTTTGTATCTATAACGCATAAACATTGCTATTTTCAATAAGTTTGAAAGCATTGTAAACCTACATTTTCGCTTTTCCACTGCGTCAACACACTTCGGCGCTCTTGGCTGGCATGTTTGGGTACCGCTTTCGAGAATGTTCCCGTAGGCTTAATTGTGATCTCGACAATTTTTTAAATGTTTTAAAATTTCTGTCGGTTGGCTATTTTAATGGAGTGCCATTCGGCATCCTTGTCGCTTTGAAACGGGCGATCCCGTCTTCTTGAGTCTTCCCCTCTAGGGCCTCTCTATGTCGATTTCACTTGTCGACTTTCCTAGGCCTATGTCGTAAATATCGTAATTTTGCACACGTGTTGGTCATTTATACAACATAGAAAGATTTTTTATTTAAAAATAAATGTAGTTTAACATATAAATCATAAAAACTTTAAAAACATCTTTGTAAATTGTTATCAGTTTGAATTTTACGACATGTCTAAGTACGAAGACCCACTTGGAGTAAATTGATCAGAAGAATTCATCCTTAAATATAAATATAAAAAGTGCCTTTGTCTGTTAAAATGATAAATGCAAAAAAATGGTTGTAAACTTGTAATTGTAATTGAACTTGTAATTGGTTCAGCAGTGAAAATGCTGAAAAGGTTCAAAGAACAGCGGCAGAAAAAAAAGATAGTAATGGGTCATGTGACCTAGAGAAACTGATTTTTATGATTTAAGAAAATATTATCAACAATTATGAATTGTAAAAGAAAAGAATATAAGTGTTAAGTGAATGTTTTTATTTTCGCCTGCAGTGTATCATAAAAATGACCTGTTATTTTGCAATATTATTGTGAGGTGAAAAAAAGCATGATACAAAAAAAAAATCATAGACTAGAATCAGCTTTCAGAAGCACTCTAAAAATCATTAATTTTAGTTGGAATAATTAGCATAAATTATGGAGAAATGTTTAAGCTATATAATAAAAAGGAGTTATTGAACTTATATTGGCGAATATTGCCACTCATTGGCTGTAAAGATGCACTCGCAAGCTCGTGCATTTGTACAGCCAATGAGTGCTAAACACTGCTAATATTCACCAATATTAGTTCAAAAACCCTTTAGTATTTTTTTTCTGAATTATACTGTCTCTCTCAATATGTCCTGCTCAAAAACGTCTTTGCCATATATTTTACGCAAGAGAGATAAGATACCTGTCATTAAGATCTAAAAGTGAATCGGTCTCAATATTTTTAAAAAGTAAATTATCGTGTTAATGTTCGTTATTTTTTCAAACTACAATAACTGAAAATAATTGAAAAGAGAGCCAAAAATAATTTACATGTTAAACCAATTAAAGTCATTCTTTCTAAATGATTTTAACGCTTAAATAAATTGTCTGACAAACATCTTAAAACATGAGGATTAAGAAAAAAAACAGCAAAATTCCAGGCATATAACAAAATAAAAGAGAACATGTATGTTTTAGGAATGTATTCAAACATTTGTTTAATGAAATTCGAATTTTTAAAGCTTTTCTACTTCACACATGATAAAGAAATGCTTTGCATACTATGTGAGCAAAGAAGGAAACGAAATAATCTTTGTATTTGTTAATTACAGAACGTTGTTTAAGATCGATGAACTTCAGTGAATATTGACATTTTTATTCATTATCTCGAAAATGTATGAATCGACGTCCGACAAACCTAAAATGTCCTTACTTTAATATCAAAAGTTATCAGCATATTAAACGCCGCGAGTTTGGAAAGAGCAGGTTAATATATACTGAAAGGAAAAAGAAACGCAGGGTAAACTTTTGATGTGAATTAAATTTACTTTTCTTTCAATTTTTATCAGTATTCCTATCTAACTTTTAAAATCATCTTTCATAAAGATATAACAAAAAAATTATATGATTTTGTCTAATAATTCTTGAGTTATTAAAGCTCATATGACGATACCCCCAAAAAGTGAAAATCGAAAACACTCATTATCTTCAATGACTCTCCTGCATATCTGTCATGAGCGTTATTTCTCCTTTTCATGGAATTCATCAGAGTGATTATCTTTTAAACCCTGGCTATATCGGGCATCGGTAACCACGCAAAAAATTAGTCATGCAACGCGCGCATGCGCAAGTAAGAGGAACACAACAGTAAGTTGACTTGCTCAAAAAACCAAATTGCAGAATTGTTTTCTTTTATTTTTGTGTCAATGTAATGACTAGAATAGTCTACTGTATAAAAGGCGGATTTGGTGGAAGTAGGATTGCGATTTAAGAGGTGGCAGGACGAATAACCCGCTCGTAACATGGCTCTGTTTCGCGTTAATGTCATCGTCACTGTTGATTCAAAACTATTCCATTCCCTCTCTGACAACGATTAACAAGTTTTATGGTGGAAAATTTACAAGAAACTGCTTAGTTACTCATTGTTGCCGTTTTAAATAATTGGGCAATTCGAAAAGCAGACCCCACTGAACTTCCGTAAACTGTACCAAGATTGCAAGGAATTCATATCGTCTCTAAATATTGAAAAACTATGTGTATACTTCAGGTGCATCAAATGGTGCAACAAGATTTGTTGACAAACTCGTCGTTATCAAATTGCACGTGTTTTGGGCTTTTTATTGTTTTCCCTACATGACGTCATACATATTACGCTTGATTAATTCTTAACACTGATTTTGGTGCAAAGTAACTAAATTTCTCATCTGACCAATTTTCGTAATTTTCGGTCCTGTGGTCAAATAGTTTTCGAATATTATGCTACCCTGCATTTCTTTTTCCTTTCAGTATATTACTCAAAACCTATTCATAGCTTAATTTTACTTTCAAACTCGATCGGCCTCTTAAAAAGCACGATGCCAGAATTGAATTTCAATAATTAAAGTTGCACGTAAGTTGCACTTCCATTATTATAAAATGTTAATGCTGCAATTATTTTGCTAAAACTGCTGTACATTGGCATCAATGTAAACCATGCGTATCGTCAAAATGTACAATCCTCTCCCATTCTGGGCGACAGGGATTTTGTAATGAGGAACCATGACTTGAGACAATGGTAAAGCGGTAGCAATTTTTTGTGTCTTTTATGTTCTCTACATGAGGCCTGTGTTGTAATAGTATTACTGTTGAAACTGAAGTAAAATAATTTCTGTATCTTCTATCCCGGTTCTGAAAGAGCTTTTCTTAAATATGAGAAACGATATTAAACTTCCTGAATTGCCAAGAGATGCATTTGATTCCCAGGCAACTGCGTAAATTCGACCGACAGAAATTTGACTATGTGTTTTTGCTAATAAAATCGTTATAAAAAATTGTTTAACAAGATCTGAAAAGAAAACCTCTCATTTTTTTTAAATTTCGATCATTTATTCAAAGTTGTATATTTTTTGGTAAGAATATGCAAGTGGTAGCTAAATTTAAATCGTTGTGCAACCTCCATTGTTCGTCATTACATGTATCTCATGAAAATTGATTGTCAACAAAGTTTGGGACGGTTTCACATAAGTTTTTGTCTGACAAATTTCTCAGATTACTATACACATCCCCTCTGTTAATATAAAATGCAGTAAAATTAATAAACAAACGTGTAAGAACACGGAACTTGAATTGAAATCAGTGTTAAATACTTTATTCACTTAGCATATTTTTGTGTGAATCTTTCTCAGACTTTATTTATGTGGATAATCGCATTTTTAGCAGATCCACAGTTATCGTTATATGATATAGTTTTTTTTTCTGAAAGCATAAAAGAAACCAAAAAAAAACTGGAAATAGAACTTACTTTATCGGACTTTCCTTGATACTTGCACAAGGTGTAATTAGACTTCAATACCGAAATGCATCTTATACAGGACGTCAAGTTACTTCACAAACAGATTGTGTCTTATAGCAATTTGAAGTTTGAAGAAGCTGACTAAAGAAACATATGTAAACTGTGTAATGACTTCTGGTGAAACAATTGCACTTGCCTACAAAGTCATATTTTAAAATATATTTAGAGGGTATTCTTTCTGCAATACCGTATTTCAATAAAATTAATTCGTTGTAGTTTTCATAAATAAAAATCCCGACTAATATAAAGATATCCATTTAAATTTTTACGCTCTTACACGTTAGTCTGAACGCCAATTTGTAAAAGCGGGTGAGATGGTCTACTCTGAACATTGGCAGAATAACGGGTGATTGGTTGAAGGAGAACATAGAATATTAATGCAAATGAATATGATGAGTAATTAAAAACTTGACCTAACTTTTTACAACGTTTTTATATATCACGGTGCGACAGTGGGACGAACACACATGCAGTGCTGCAGCTCTCTAGAAAACTCATAGAGCTTAGATAGGTAAGTAGCGTCATATTTAAGTTGCATTTCTGGAATGGAGTCTGGGTAGACCTTATCAAATTTTTAATCAAAGACATTGTTTTGTAGATATATTTATTTCAAGCTGCTCTCTACAATAACACTGCAGAACAGATACATGCATGTATATTCGCCATTATCACATGAATCACTGGTAGCAAATTGAATTTGTAAAGTTTTATTACAAAATATGCGAATATACGCAGTACGGTTAAGGCAACCCATGGAAAAAATATGGTAATGAGGTCATAATGAGGTTTGACGTCATGACAGTTGCTCCGCCCTGATTGATCTTTATAAGGAAATAGAGCTCAAAATAACTATTTACCGATATTTGCAAGAATTTGTAACAAACGGCAATATTTCCATGTCTAAATAAATAATTATTAGTGATTTTCTCCTATATAGAATGGCATGTTTTTAAAATAATCCGATTTCTTATGTGCCGTTTGGCTGCATTCGGCTTCAGCCAAGCGCTTGCACTCGATGACACGGAATGTTGTTTACATCTAAAAACGTGGCGACATCAGCTGAGACATGCAGTGGATTTATATGCAATAATCAGACATTCTTTAAAGAATTGGGGATAAGATAAGAGATAAGGCATTGTTTATCCCTATTACGAGAATATGAGGACATTATTACAGAAAATAATGGAAGAGTGAGACGATCTGCACCAGCTCCCTAGATGAATAAGATCCATCACTGCAGTGCATTCAGCCCAGGTATGTATGCACATGTTTGAACATTATGTAGATATGCTTCTGTTAACATCGAAGAAAAAACGATCGCGAGTGTGTACGTGTATATTTAGATGTATTATCACGGTCAGTGAAAAACTAATGCAGTGCAGTGTGTGTCGCCCCCCACCCCCTCCCAACAGCCCACATAAAGTTGATCACTTTGTTTTACTAAAAAATTAAAAATGTAATTGTACTAAATATAGAGTCGATTAGTGTAATAAGGGTGTTAATTAGTAATACAAACTTAGACTAAATTAAATTTGAAATTTCATTGCTCCAGTCAATGTGTTGACAATGATTTAATGAACATGTAATGACTCATTATGTTGTTGTCTTTTTGGCATACAAACATGCTAAATGTAACAAATATTATTTGTATCATTATGATGAAAACAAAGAACCTCCACTTTAGATCTATGGGTTTAAATTTTAAGAATTTCTAAATTAATGGTTAATAAAATATTTATTTTTTTTAGTATGATTTCAATTTTTAAGTCAATTAATTTCTGTAATTTATACATAATTTTTTTTAATCATATGACATATTATACTTTTATTATTGTAGCAGTCAAGGGATCCAGGCTTGAAGTATAAATAAATACAAAATGCATCCATTTCTCCACAGGGTGTGTACACTTATAAGCATTTCACATTTTTTTAACCATGCTTGTGTGCATGATTAGGCCTATATTTATTTTTCATTTTGGTAAAGATGGAAGAATGTTTTTTTTTTCATATTCTAATCATTTGTTCTTGTTAATGTCAGAGGTTTTAATTTCCCAGAAGAGTTTTGTAAATAAATACAGCTTTGTTTCCATTTAACTTTTATATGAATTTTAATTCACTACAGTTTACAATATATCATGAATTGTTTTGTCAAATGTAACGTGATTTTACTTTACAATGTATTTTATTTAGTAATCTCATAGCATATAATGTGTTGCAGATATTCCTAAAGAATTAGACCAATGGAATCATTCATGATCAGGCAGCAAGTTAATCCACGATGTAAGGAAAATGGTATGCTCCATATTACCTATAAACCAAATTACCATGCAATATTCCTGGCAAACAATATATAACAGTAGAATTGCAAACATTTAATTATATATGCATCCAATGCATGTTTCCATGCATTGATCTGAATTTAATTAAATTTTAATCACCAATTTACTCTTAGTAATGGTATGTTACTACATGAATGTCCTGATTTTCTCATACATGTATTTTCAGAATTGATTTCATCCACAAGAACATGAAGTGATGGAAAAAAATTGCAGCCCCCCAGTATTCCTTGTACAGTCTATCTTAATTTGAAAATCTGTTTATGAAATAAAATTTCTTCATAAAAAATTATTTGACTTTTTCATATCCATGTACTTACTGTACAGGTGTTGAAAAGGCTATTAAGATTTGATAATCTTGACTTGCTTATATTTGTGTGGTGCCAGACTGTCAATGTCCATCAAGATTTTTTTCCAGCATGTACATTGTGTTAATTTGTTTTTCTTAATAATAGTAACTAAAAAGGAGATTAAAGGCCCCCCCCCCTAATTGATTCAAAACAAGAAAGGGGACCACCATTTTATTCTAAAGGGAAGTGTGGGGGGGGGGGTGGCAAGTTTTCCCAAGTCATTATGTTTTTTATTTCTTTTCATGTCAATGAAGGACAGGTCTACTAATATTTACTTCCAATATGATGAAGGACAGGTTATTTATTTTCCTCCCTACTGAAAAATGTCTGACAAGCTAAACAAAATTATAGGAGGGGGAACACTGGTCTGGGGCAGATTAATTTTTTTATCCTATTTGGGACATATTTATTTTCAACATTTCAGATCTACCCACCCCCCTCTTTTGGAATAAAATGGTAGTCCCTTTAACAAATACAGGAATTTGTATGTTTTCCACTTAGTCTTAGTTCTTAAAACGTATGACTTAAATCCCATAGGGGTTGAAGGTTTTAAAGAAAGCCATGATATAATCTTGTATGCGAAAAAAAATATTTGTACACAATTGCATGTACATTAGTGACAAAGGGGTATGATTATCGAATTAATTATTGATGGAGGCTATCAATTGACTATTATAATTGAATATTCCCATTTTTATTAACAATCGGCGTTTTAAATTACATGCAAACTGTACACCTACATTTAGCTGCATGTGTTATTACACTGATTCGAAGAAATGCGGAAGGTCTGAAAGACGTCTTATATCATACATAATTCACGCATTGTATAGAGAACGAAGTCACAAAATAGAAAGTAAAACCCAGTGTTTTATGCATACTGTTCGATTAAGTAAAAAGATCCCGGCGCATTTTGCAAGTATAGGCCTGGTTATTTAAAATCTACGAGGTAAACAAACTTTATCAAGTACGGAAGAGTTATCTCCCATGCTGGGTCAACGATGCGTTTGAAAACTATATTTAGACTGACTGTACCAAGATGTAAATTTTTAATCAAAAAGTTCAAGGGCGAGGCGACAATCAAATAAGTAGGTTTTTATTTTAAATTATTCATTTTACTGTATATTTTTCAAAAAGTGATGCTCATTTCTTTGTAATCCTTAAGGTAATTTATAATTTCCGATGATATTAGGAAAATACCCCATTTTTCATATACTACTGACTGTTTTAGGTGAATAACTCAAATGTATCGGAAAACCAACTGAATGAGCATCACTTTTGCGAAAGTATAGATACATAGGAACAATTTAAAACACTGTGCAGTTATTTGTTTGTTTGCCTTGCCCTTGAACTTTTTGGTTAAATTTAACATTTCATTTGTTGACCTAAAATCGGAACCCACGTGACTTTAGAGGGTCACATGATCACAAAAATTCCTAGATGAATAGCGATGGACATACTCTTCAAGATAACATAAAGCTTTTTAAACTAGAGTGTCTTGCTGAAAAATAAAATAGTTAAATATTAATTGTATCGTTTTCGGTGACGTTTTATAGAAAATGTTGCCTTAACTGTACTGCGTACAGATTTCACTTCAATTTTTGTTTACTTTGTGTTCAGAACTTAGTGAATTTTAAAGTACCTGTATGACATTTCCATGTCTAAAATCAACGTTTCCCTTCTATTTCACGATGTGTACTAAATATCATTATTTGTATTTCGTAAAAGAAATTCGGTATGTGACGTTACATAGCAGAAAAAAAAGCAAAAACGACCATTTTAAGTGTGAAGAGACAAATGATGAGCAGAGCGTTTCAATAAATCTAATTACCTTTAATATTTTTTTTTTCAGTAAAATTTTCTCTAAAAGGCAGATTTTGAAGAATCTTCATGGTAGTATGAAAGTAACAATTTTAAGAAAGAGTACTGACGTAATCAGCTTGTCACTTCATACAAAGTAACTTTTCAGAAACGAACAATTTTCAAGTTTCCAGAAACTATTTCAAATTTTATTTGATTTATGTGATATCCATTACGCAATCGGCATATTCTTTACTATTTTAGTATGCACACTTTCTGTACTATTATTGTATTGCTTCAGTATACCATATAAGACATTTTTATCGTGTATTTAAACATATACAAAAACAGTGCAGATTAAACAAAAACACAAACTTCTTCCGAGTACCTAGATACCTCGTAAAGAAACATAAACCACATAATAATCTGACCTTCGTCACATGTAAGTCCTTGAGCACCAACATCAGATCCGCTTGGACAACTTCCGTTCTCGTGATTACAATGGACCCCATCACTACAGTTACCACAGGTTTTACCACACTCAAGGCCATATATACCGGGGTCACATTCTGAAAATTATCAAAACGTTGACCGCCATTGCACGTTAAAATCTTTAATAAAATTTCTAATGAAAGTAAATGTTTTCTTTGTTTCATTTGTTACCATTTAATGATGTGAGAAAATAAAGTGAGAACTGTATTTTTAAAAAGAAACTCGCATGCTTTAAGAAATAATTTAGAATTTATGTATACCATTACATATATGTTCTCTTAATATCCATGTATTTGCTTCTTATCGCATTATATACATCTATTTAAAGTACCACAAGTATTAAGTACAAATTTAGAATTGAATTTAAAAATACGAGGGGTGAACAAAAGTTCGCGAACTACTGTAGAAGTACCTTTTTTCACGAGGTATTCATTTACGTTTTGTACGCGGTCACATAGAAATATATGCGGTATTAACCAACATTTGCCCCCCAAAATCAAACTTTGATGGAGTAATATTTAATTAAGTCCTAAAACAGGGGAGTATATGCTGACTTCAAAGCACTGAATAATTTCATAAGTAATGACGTCATATGTAGGTAATGACGTCACAAATATGACGTAAATTTCAGTTTTTTATGATTTTTGCAGAAAAAATGTACATATTTCGTCGATATTTTAAATAAAAGTCACCGAGAGCATGTGTGTTCAGGATAAATATTTTGATATAATGTGTAGAATGATAATATCAATGAAATATGTCAATATTGTTCCTGAACACACATGCGCTCTATAAATTTTTAAGCTTAAATTGTTGAAATTTTGTCCATTTTGTCCTCTTTCTGAAAAAAGATATAAAATCGGACTAGTTTGTGACGTCATAAAAACAGAAATTGTGAATACACTGCTCTGGAACTATAATATTTTCTGTTAACTTATATTTCTCGTACAATTTATTGAATTCAGCACATTTCAGGAAGTTTTCAAAATTTGACTTTTGTGGGGGCAAACATATGCAATATACCGCATATAGTTCTTTGAAAGCAATACAGAGAATGGTTCTTAAATCAATAAGATGTATCCGCTCAGTTCCATATTATGTACTACTTCCAGTTGTCTTCTCCAGATTTGAACACTTTCCTTATCATGGGAGGAGCAGCAGTGGTCACGTTAGTAAGCCTGGTCGTTGTTATCACACTATGTTTTGTTTTCAGAAGGTAATTGTACTGCATGTACTTACATTTTATATGGGACACAAACTTACACCAATACATACTCGATACACACCCTGGCTTCGCTTCAAGTCCACTTTCAGAAATTTCGTAAAGTTATGCACGCGTACTTAATATAAATGTAAGGCATACAGAGACAATCTAAGAATCCGCGTAATTTTCTAACCGCAGATTAAACAGAAATTGAGGTTCCGCAGAATTATATTCCCGTGGAAAAAAGTACGTCTACTGTATATCTGTATTTACAAAACCACAATACAGATTAGATAAAAAATGGTACACACATAGCCATAGTTCTATAAATTAGATACACTTTGAATAAACGTGTCTCCCGAGACAGAAGATTTGGGTTTTGAAGGATATTTTAATACACCCATTCTGTTGCCGAGATTTGACTATTTCTGACAAATGAACTGTTCTTGTTATAAAAATTAACCTACATGGAAACAAATAAACTCGGTAAAAACACTTTCAGCTTTGGTGACAGAAGGCTAAGAAGCGGGTTACTTGACTGCATATGTCACTTGATTGGCGCATGAGCAGATTGGTGGCAGATGTGCATTAAAATCGGAGACGACTTATTAAAAATATAATCAACACTGAAAACAAATATTTTTTTTCTTTTATGGAAGTTATTCAATTATTTAGCAAACTTTTTGATCACCCGTCCTATATTTATCCTCATTTTTGATTCATCATCCCATGAAATCTCTCTCTCTCTGTCTGTCTCTTTCTCTGTCTCTCTCTCTCTTAATATTTTGTATATTCTTAATATTAATTTTAATATATATAGAAAATAACATTTTAATTTTTCATTTAAATTTAACTCATTGGCTGAGCTTGTTACATGTAACATTTATGCAAAAAGTAAAAACATCGTTCATTGTACTCTAACATTAAACAAATGTAAAGTACTGATACAACCCTTAAAATTGGTTCTCTCTCTCTCTCTCTCTCTCTCTCTCTCTCATGTTTTGTATTTACATACGTTCTTCACATCGTGGTCCTTTGTATCCAGCAACACATCCGAGACAGGTTCCATTCACAATGTTACAACGTCTCTCCTGACATTTCTGTGGACACGGTATATTACAATTTTCTCCATAAAAACCTGAGGTAGGGCATCCTGATTGAATTATGAATAAATATATGTATATATCAGTTTGTCCAATACAAACTCTGATGAGTTTTTCATGTTTATTTATTTAGGTCGTTTTGGTCTAAATCATTACTAATATAATTAAAATCCTTGAATAATGCAATGTCTTCTTCTACATGTACAAGTGGCACAGTGACAAACTGTGCATGTTATTAATAGGACCGTTCACGGTAGCTCCTTGATTGGGAGGTCGTGAGTTCGTATCTGGACCGCGACTGACCTAAGTCGATAAAAAATGGGAAGCAACTTTTCCTTTGCCATGCGCTCGGCACTTTGAAGTGTAAATTGCGGGTCCTTCGGATGAGATCTTAAAAATCGAGGCCCGTGTCAGCGGCAGGCGTTGGCACGATAAAGATCTTTCACTGCTCAATAGCCCTGAGTGCCGAGTAAAGGTCAAATTTTGAAGCCCCTCACCGGCATACGGTGACATCTCCAGATGAGTGAAAAATTCTTGAGAGGGACGTTAAACAATACCAAAACATTCAAACGTTCAATTTTCACATTTTTGCGTATGTGCAGAAATTTTCAATATCTTTTTACTAATGTTCCACAATTTGAAAACGAGGTTAAATAAAATTTACCATTCCCATTTTCTGGATAACTCAAAGGCAAATATGCTGCTAAAATCGAAGATTGATTTAACAGCGGTTTAACTCTGTCTAAAATGTAATTTTTGTAACTCATATTAAATCCTTAGTCTCCAGTGATCATTAAATTGTTGAAATTTACTGAGTGCTAATTTTCAGAAAAATATATTTTCTTTCCTGAATTATTGCTGTTTTATGAAATAGTGATCGTTTATAACTAACGCAATTTCGTATCATCAAGTTTGAATATTTCATGACAATCAATACTAATATTCACCATTTATAGAGATGGTATGTCTTCTTACCAAGAACTTGAACTTCACAGAGTTCGTTATATGCGTACTTTGAAAATTCAGGACGATTGATCGGCCGCCCTCTCTCGTTGTAGTAGATAACATATCGTCCATGCTTTACACATTCTGTTGTAAAATTCTCCGGTATTGTGTCTCGGGTGAATGTTGTGTCTTTAAAACATAGGAATCCATTGTCTTTGTTGGTTGTGTTCGATACGTAAACAGAGAATCCAAGGAATCGTGCTGTGTAACCATTACTCGAGTCTGGTAAAAAAATTATAGCAATATGCGATTAATTAGGGACTTTTTTTGTTTAAACACGACAAATATAAAATTTTCCAGTTTTATATGATTTAGAAATAAATGATACTATTCTTCACGATAGACACCAACGGCCAAGTTCTACGCCTTCAATCAGAAACGACTCTTTTAGACATCGTTAGTCTTTTACATATTTCTGCAATCTATACTTCTTAAGGGATCAAAGTATTAATTTTGGTTGTGCCTGAATATTCAAAATATGAACATATGTTTGAAGGAAAAGTGTAATGTTGTGTATAAAGATATCCTTTTTGTTAGTATTTCTTTTATATCGATTAATATTCATATGTAATTCATTGTGAAAAGAAATAATAAAAACAAGACTTAAATAGAGAAAATTCACAAAAATATTTAATTGCTACTCTTTTAAATCTCAAAAATACATGTATCTTTTAACACAACTCTTTTCAAAACATCAAGTGGGTTATTCTACTGAAATAAAGATTCCAATATTAACCTTTTTCATTTGCCGTATTTGATATATTAACCATTAAATAAAGAATTGTATTTCCATTTATCAGTTCTGGTCTAGTTATTCTTTTTATTGTTTATGTATTTTATGTATATTTATATGTTTATATAAAGATGATTCTTTAGTATTTTTTTTTTCCAATTAATATTTATATATTTTAGTTCACTGAGAAGCAAAGATGAAATAAATATAACTCAGAAAAAGCAATATTTTCAACAATGGTTTATTTTTCTTTGTATTGGGTTTGAGATTTAAATTCCACTTGTGTTCGTATTTCAATGATTTCCTAAAAAGGAAATTACAATTCATCAAAAACATTGATACATGTACTTTGATTTACTATGAAAGTTTACTTTGATTTTTTTTTCGAGTTCTTAACGTTTAAAATTTCTTAAATTTGTATCGTAACATTGATGTATGTTTTTATAAAAATACATAAATATCCAGGTAATGACTCCATTTGATATATCTATTATACGTGCGTGTTTTTGGAGAACATAAATCTAACATTCTGAAATCCATTCATAGAAAACTTTGATTTACTATTAATAGTACAACTTTGAATAACTATAGTTTATAACTTTGACAGTATAGTAATATTTAGCACTGTTAACGATTGTTAACTATGGATTATAATTAACTTAATTAAATAAAGTATTTCTTGTTAAAAATAATATACAATTTGGTAGGAAATGCCAAAATGAAAACTGGCTTAAATTGCTAGAAACATTTCATCATACATGTTAAGTAGCGTTTTAAGCAAAAAGAATATACATGAAGCCATGGCAGTAATAATGCCGACTTGGCTTATTGATACTTTATTACCCAAAATAAATACTAGTTAACGAATAATGTACTTTCATATCTAAATAAGCATTGGAAACACATAAACTATATATGTTAAATTCATGCAAATGCTTTTGTTTAAACAATACCAAACACACCATTGGCCGTCCTGTAGAAGATATTTATATGATGAATATTGAGTACTCTTCCTAGATCAACCCGCCATTTGGCAGTGTAAGAACCATCGGCAGATATCGTACATTGTCCTCCATTAGCTTCCCGGTTTGTTAACCTCCCATCCACAGCTTTATCTGCTCCCCAATTTAGATTACCATAATACGGATGCTGCTGCCACGCAGGCTTGTTTAATGCAATATTTTCTGTAAGAAGAAATATAAGATTACTGTCACAAAGAAACAAATATTCTCTGGACTAAGGATATTTTAAAGTTTATCAAGTTTTTCAAGGAACATTTCTACACTGTTTAGAAACACTACGATGTGACGGGTCAACAAGGTATGCTTACATTTGTTTCCAGCTTAATTTTGAAACAAAAATATTTATGATCAGACACAGATAGTTTCCGTAAAAAAATCGAAGCTCTGATGTTGGGATCAAAATTCCAATGTTTAAATTTTCGATATTTAAACTAACCAAAAACGATCAGATTATCTTTTTTTGTTTTTTGTTTTAAAAGCTTGAACTTCATTTGGACTTTTCGATGGATAATGTGATTGATACTTTTATGACTACTAGGCGGATGGGTGCCGAAGTTGGGGCATCGCTCACACCACGGATTACCACCGATTACCACAGGTCAATGGCCACCGGTCGGGAAATATGACGAAGACAGCATTGATTATAAGGAGTTAAAGCATATTTATAAAAACTAGAGGTACTGTGAGCAATGAGCTCACTAAATGATACCCCCCGCCTCCCATAATGTCGATGTGTTGCTTTATATTGTTTTACGGTAATGTGTAAAGAGGAATAACTCGTCCTATGAAATGTTATCAAGAAGCTTCTATTATGTGACGTCATAGGTAAACAAAAAATGTTTTGCTCTGAGAAAACTAAAATACGTGTCGAATAAAAAAGTAAAATAGGAGGTGCACAATGCCAATATGTAATAAAGATTCTGTGAAAGTTTCATTTAATTTCACTCAGTAGTATAAGAGGAGTTGCGGATAAGAGAAAAAGCGTAACAGACGGACGGACGGACGGACGGACAGACGGACGGACGGAAATCCCGATCACTATATACCCTCCCGCTTTTCAATCGGGAGTATAATTAAGACATTTGAGAGAGAGAGACACAGAGAGAGAGAGAGAGATATATCCTTTGCAATTAAATCTTACCATAAGCAAGAATAATTGTTACACTCAAAAATAATCTACCTACACAACAGAGCAGTGACACCATTCATTTCGTTATGCGATTCATCACATTAAACCGGGAAGTATTATTAAATAGCTCAAACATTTGACTGAGGTCATTTGTACATAGCTATGGAAATGCCTCATGAATTCATGGATTAAAAAAAAGACTGAATGTCAGACGGTTTAAATACGCTGTATCTTCACTCCTAAGGCCGGTAGACACGATGAGATTTGTAGTATAATGCATGTATTATAATACTTTTGTACTATAAAACTTTCCTGTACTCACGCTAAGACATATCTTATAAGACTGTACATAACCTACGTATTCCAACATGCCCCCCCCCCCCTTACAATCTCTCTGTCAAAGTAATAAAAAAAATGGAGGATGCGGCTCCAATAACAGTGTCTATCATCGTACTATGCACTGCTTGATATATTCCACAATCCTTTTCCCCTTCCCATTAACCCAGTGCTTTTTTTTATTAATGGTAAAAATAGGATGACCCCTAAGAAAAATCTTATGATACAAATTGTGTATACCGGCCTTTTACTTTTTACTGCACAGAGGTGTTATCTGATATTAAAGGCCAGTATACACGTTACAATTTGTATCATAAAATTTGTATTATAATACGAAGTCTTACTGTGTATACACTCTTAATACAGTGCTTAATAAGATTTTTTGAATCTTATCAAACTGCATTAAGAATTGAACAATGCTCTATTTCCTAATATAAGTCGTATCTAGCATATCGCTTTCAATTAATGAAATGTAATGACACTAGGGGTCATCCTAATTCTATCACTGCAAAAAAGAAGCATATGGTAAATAATATTGGTCGACTTTACAGGCAAAGACATAGAAAAACTCGTGGCTTCATGGAAGGGGAAAAGTTGAGGAACATATCAATCAGCACATAGTAAGATGATAGAAACTGCTATCAGAGCATCATCCTCTATTTTTATTACCTTGACGGAGAGAAATATCGCGGGAAAAAAGTTGGTATACGTATTTTAATTACAATCTTATCAGATTTGTATTAGCATGAGTGCGAGAAAGTATTTTAATACAAAAGTATTATAATACGTGTATTATACCACAAATCTTATCGTGTATACCGGCCTTAAGATTTTATCTGCTTACCCCCCGTTCACACATAGACGCCGCTTCTACTACGAAGCACCTTAATCGTACAAGCAGCGCGGAAGCATCGAAGAGAGATCTTCAGGATCGTAGTAAAAGCGCCGTGAGAGCGTAGGAACTTATCCGGGTTCACATAATCCAAAACAGGAACATACCAAGCACGCTCATACAACGCTCACTCCACACTCGTAATACGTTCTCACTACGATCTCTCTACGTTCCTGGAGATCCTGCGAAGACCTACAATGACCTTACGCCGATCATATCATGACCTATCAGACAAGAGTTGTTCTTATGCCTCTGATATTTGACCAATCATCATCTGTTAACTACATGTAACGGGTGACATTATACTTGATGATCATTTACAATTGAGCATTTTCACATCTTGTTACAGTTAAAATAATTGAAAATGCCCTAAACCATGTGGTAAAGGCCGAAAAAAAAACTGCGGTCGCAAAATATGTATCATTGCTAAAATTAATCGTAATATAATCAGCACCATTGTAGCGATCGACATCGCGGTACAGTCATCTAGGTCTGTGTATAGTCGTAGTATGGTCTTCAATGTCGTAGTGGCAGCGTTACTTAAACTTACTTAAAATTCAGATCATGGCTTGGTTGGGATGATCGCCATAGAGTCGCAGCTCTGTGTGAACGGGGGGGGGGGGGGGGCGGTACGAGCATTTCATAGACTGGAACCAAGGCCATTTTGTCCGATTCCCATTTCATTTATGCCCCAAAAAGCGCCCCAAAAATGCAGTGTTCCTATTTCTTGGTGATAACAAGCAAAGCTAGTAATGATATTTCTATGGTCTAATTAATTAAAGCAGTAGAAAAACAACAGTTGATCAGAGTACTGTGCTGCTTTATATATTTATTTGTATTCAAACACTGTACCTATCAATGCATTTCACTGAAACGAATATCGGGATCTCAAAACTTATAAACATTACTTCACACTCCTGACATGCACATTTCTACTCTTTATTGAACCAGTTGAAACTCAATGTTGAAAGAAAATGCTCCTTATTCATTGGTGTCTTGTAAATTGAACAAAAATATATTTTAAAAATATGCAAATATGAAAGAATGAAAGAATGGTCAAGTGTTACTTGAGCATTCAATTAAAAAATATATCTGACTGTTGAATTATTCTGATTGCCGAATAAAGGACTAATTCTAAAGCCCCTCAGCGGTATATAGAGATTTATCCTGCAACCACCCGTTGCATTGACCTAATAAAGGTAACCTAATAAACCAAAGCTTTATCCGGTCACTGCCCTAATAAAGCCTCGTGCATGTATTCCGACGTTCCAAAAGCATTGTGACGTCACGTATATTGCAATGTTTACGCCATGGCGTCATAGTTTTCAACTGCAGAGATGTGCCTAAATCTGTCGGAAATAGCTTGTTTTGGACGTTCAAAATGTAAGAAATATGTTGCAGGATAAACGAAATACATGATAACTGTCTAGAAATATAAGCGATATTTGGGCTCGGGTCGAAAACGTAAGAGGGCTCGGCAAGCCTCGCCCTCTATCACGTTTTCTTACCCTCGCCCAAATATCGCTTATATTTCAAGTCAGTAACCATGTATTTTATATGTCTCTATATCAGTGAAATGTTCTTAAATAGGGTGTAAATAAAATGCAAACAATCAAATTGTCATCAGAACAGTTTTATTTCATTAAGGTAATCCGATCCCCAGGTTAATAAGATTAGCAGTTAAGTAATGAAAAATATCTCTGAACCAACATAGTTATACATGTATAAATATATACACAGTATTTCTTTAAAGTTAAATATTATTAAAATTAATCATATTATATAAGAAAAATTTTCAAATCTCCGATATTTTTGCAGAAATTTCTAATTGCAAATTAATCAACGAAAATATTTTAGGTTAAAAACGATATGTATCCAGGCATTCAGAGAAATTGTCATGATTTTTTTATACTTATTTTGTATTTTTGTCTTCTATTTCCGTCTTTTTTTCCGTTTTTTTACATAATACATAGTGTAAAGGGTTTTTGCTATCATTGCAAGACACCACGTGCACAAATCACTTCATATTTAATATCATGCTAATAAGCATGGGTATCTAGGGCTAGATTTAAGAAAATCTTATTTCTTTAAACCTGTACTATTTTTCTCCTTTCATATGGTCCAATGTCAACTTTTATAAAACCTTTTCTAAGACTTTCGAAAACCTTAAATCTTATTAAGATCATTGTATTGAAAATTGTTGTAAGAAAGAAATTCGTTTTCAAGCTTTTTTACATGCATTGCAAATTAAATATCAATTTTTCGAGTTATCCTTCCTGACTAAGGATCGGATATCCTTAAAATAATAATGATAACTGCACATTGCAGATACATGTATAAGTATATTTATGAGGAACAAAATAAAGATACTCAATACAACCGATATAGATTAAAACCTAGTGTAATTCAATGACCAGGACATTAATTGCTACAATAACATTTGTTGGACGGTTGGGTGAGTATTTTGCTGGTCAACTGCCAAAAGCTATAGATGTAATTTATTTTTGTATGTAAGATTTCATACAGTACCCGCATCGTTATTCTTTACAATTCTATCGTGTCCTATCGTGCGTGTATCCTATCGTATCGTGCGTGTATCCTATCGTATCGTGCGTGTATCCTATTGTATCCTATCGTATCGTGTTTTCCGTTTATCAGGTTTTGCGTTTTCTATCGTGTTTTGCGTGTATCGTGTTTTCCGTTTATCGTGTAGATCGTTTATCAGGTTCTATCGTGTATCGTGTTTTGCGATTATCGTGTACATTCGGAAACCCTCGCTTTTTATCTTTACTATAGAAAAAAACTACTGAGCTATTCCGAGTTTCTTTTTTTGTTTTGTTAACTAAAATAAGATTACTTAAACCAAAAAGGAGAAAAGAAAGTTTTATCCATTTCTTTTTCATCCTTCAAAGAAATATTAAAGCGTAGAAGGAAAATAATAAATAAATAGCGTATTTCATGAATAAATAAATTGATTAATTAATTAATAATTAAATAAATGAAATAATTATATCTTGGTAAAGTAGAGAGTGATTGTCAAAAATTAAACGGTAACTGTATTTTTCGGAATTGAAATTATAATAGATCACCAGTCTTTTTTTAAAAATAATTTATCGAATTGTATGAATTATTTATTCAAAATTAAATATTTTTAATATGGTTTTCTTAAATGAATAACAGTTACTGGAGAAAGATTTTTGGTAAGCTACGGTGTATGCGTATCCAAAAAGCAAATAAATGAATAATAAGCAGGATATTGATATGTATCTTTTTTCATGCAATATTCTTTTTTCCCCTTATTTATCGTCTGATAATATAAGTAATATGTTTACGCCTTTAAGCTGCATGTATACAAAATTATTTAAAGTCATCATGTTACAAAAATAATAAAACATAAGACATTAATCCAGATGATTTTAACACCAATTTTGGCCGTATACGTTCAAATTTTAAATTAATGTATACAAGGAAAAACATTATGTTTTTTAACAACTTACCTTTTTCGGCGTGAAAATAAACTGAAAATATAATCCATCGGGGTGTCAAATCGAAGACCTTTCCATACCAGAAAACTGACACGTATGTGTGGCTCTCTAATCAGCACACTCTAATCAGCACACTGCCTTCCTGTGCGGTCAACACCCCCTCCGCCTTCCCCCCTAACTGACACCTCGGCCCGTGTGTGTGATCATCTTCAACAAACCTTTACTGATTTCTCACCTGGGGTCAATTAGTAACCTCGAATTCTACCTGGTTCTAATGAAACGCATCTATTTATTCTCGGGATTGTGTTCCTAACTTGTGTGAACAAACTTATCAAAGATATAATTTAAAATATGTTAAATAATTGTACGATTTATGGATTTAAAAAATCATCTCATTGCTTGAATTTTAAATAAAAATTGAAATAAATCAATTTAATGAAATGAAGTCCGTAAACTCAATCCGCTGATTTATTTCATTTTGTACAATGGTTCCATTATGCTTATGTAAATACGTCTTTTAATCAACTTTAAAAAAAACTGTACTTGTGGTATATGGACTTTCGGATCATCGGGTTTTCTATGTAAGGGGGTCAAATTAATTCTAGGAAACAATTTCATTGATCGTAGAAACGGATGAAATACATGTAGTTCTAACATTCTAAACTATGAAAATTAGCTCGCATGATTTTTTTTTACGGTATCTTACTATAATATTAAAACAAAAGAAGTCGTCGTCTGATTCCGCCGTGACCATTCAAGACAAGTAAATACACCGAATCAATTTATAATATTAATCGATTTAATTCCATACACGTACGTATATAACTTTATTTAAGAGTTCAATATTATATTTGGCTATTTAGTTAGATCTTGTTTCTATTTTTAAATTGGTTAGGGACTTTTAACATCCCGCCCTTCGAATATGCCTCATATTAGATTACCGGGTCTAAAATGATTTTCAGGGTTTAATAATTCATTTGCCGACTTAAACCAATTTTTTGTTATTATTAGAAACAGTACATGCAAAGCTAAATAGCAATGACTTATACTTATTTAGTCGGAAAAGTCGCATGTCACTCTTTTAATATTTGTTGATTAATATTTGTGTTTTGTGTATTTAACCAATCAATACTCTTTAATTAATAGGAAGTTTTCAGTATCTGATATATAAATGTTTACATGTACATAAGTGAGAGCTTAGCGTAAACGTATATGTACAAGTGCAGTTGTAGGAGATTCATATTCTGTTGACATAGTTTAAATGTATTAATGCAGAGCACCATTATATTAACAATTATCTAGATTTCTATTAAATCAATTTTCTTGAACTCTTAAGTTCTTGAAAGATCCATCATGTTAAATTTATTAATTTCATTAAAGCTGTTTCTTTGAACCTTTCTTTCGGCAAGTTTTCTACTTGTATTTTTTTTTCTCTAAGATTTTCATATTTAATTGCGACTTTTGGATACATCGCCGATTGTAATCTTTAGACATTAAATACAAATATTTAATTTATTGTGTAAATTTCTTTCGTGAAATAACTTGGTACTTGTAGATAAACTTATTAGATAAAAAATTCAAATGTATATTTTTCAAAAATAATAAGTCTATTTATAGAGTTTCAAAAATTTATAATAGTACCCGTGAAAAACGGTACATAATCATGTTAGGGATTTTTGTGCAACAATTACATGTAAATGTATGCTTAAATATCTATAATAAAACGAATTATATTTCAACCTTAAGATGAGAATTTCGACATTAACACTAAATTGTAAATTCACACAATTGAGAAGAATTTTTTAAAAAAGAATTACAGTCTCCATTTCATCCTAATTCATTTAATCATTGTCATTTTTTTATATAAATAAACAAATTTTGTAAAATTACCACAGAGATCTCAAATTAGTTTATTATAATAATTAAATGTACTTAATAATTTATATTTGAAGCTCTGCAAGTATTTAAATTAAAATATTGCACTAAATAAACAAAATAATCTTTTCGTTTTGTCAGAACACGTTCCGCATTTTGAAACAATCCTATCAGGTTTTGCGTTTATCTGTCACAGGGTGAATTATAATTAATTAATTAATATTACTAATTATCATTCATATCATTTTCATATCTTATTATAAGGCATCATATTATTATAGTAACTAGTGAATTCCGTCGTCACTACGGAATTTACTACGTTCATTCACTGCCTTATTCATTCATTCATTCATTTATACGGGTGAGTGGTCAGTGAGAGTATTCGGGTGTGTGAGTGGTTAAACAGGTTTTTCTATGTCTACTGCGCATTCGCGCCAATACTAACTCCTCGAGCACTCCAACCTTAGACTTTGGGGAGGGAAGACGTTCTCTCTCCCCAACACAAACTATCTTATGATATTGTGACGAATTCAGTCTAGGACTACGGTAAGAAATAATTGTTAAATTATTTCTTAGTATTCAAGGATTATTCAGTATCTTTTTGATCATTTTATTTAACTGAAGTGAATTTCTAAATTATCTAAATTCTTAAGATTTAAATTAATTCGCGTAAAAGTGTGTGTGAGGTGAGAAATATTAAATACATGTTTTATTATATTGCAGATCACCCTTTTTCTGATACGTATAATATATTAAATAGTATCGAACCCAGCAGCCGTATTTGTGTTATTACTACAACTATAATACCTAGACTAGGCTGTGACAATGGCGCCCACACGTTGGTTTTAATTATACTTTCTTCGTTGGATTGAGGGTGATTCGTAAATTTTACAACATCGTTGGAGTTCATCATTTATTCATTATATCTTCCATTTTCCTTGGCTAGCCGTTTTGTTTTTCCATTTTCCACTACTACTATACCTGTGCGCTATTAAAACCCACTCGAGCATGACTGAACATTGGTCACCATTCACCAAACTTTTCGCCGATCACCAGCTGTTTATAGTGATCGACATGTGTGCACTCGTCCGATAGGCCTACACCGCTGGAAAACGTGTATATCTGGACATTCCGCGTGCCATCCAAAATTCCAGGGACTGTGACTTTTCCGTAGTTTAAATATTTATTCTATTGACTGTTAAATTTCATTCTATTGTGTTTAACTGTTTAATATCGTATTGTCATTGTTTATTTATATACGTGAGTGAAGTGTGAGCGTGTAAGAAAGTGTAAAATCTAAATAACGCAATTTAGTTCTTTAGTACACACTCAGGTATTACAGCGAAGTAAGTGACAGATTAACATGTCAGCATGTGCTAACATTTTCATTGCACTCTATCAACATTCTCAATATTATTTTTGAGCAGAGGAAATTCGAGTGAGCAGGTGCGTGTTTGATTGACACAGTTTGAAGTCATCATTTAGATCATTCATTTCATTCATCATAGTTATTATATTGACATTGCTAATACTTGACTAACTTTATTGAATTGTATTTAGATAGTATATCTTTAGATTTACAGGCTCCTGATAACTGTTTGCAGTATTTACAGTTCTAATATTTCAGATTACGTACGCGACACTGGTGTAGCAGTTTCAAATATTAATTACTATTTTCTTTATTACAGGTTACCAGTAATCACCAGAATTTAAACCAAAACTTACTTTTGTATTTAGTTTGTATTGAATTGTTTTAGGAGTTTAATTTACTTTAATTAGTTTCGATATTTAATGAGTAATAGTAAATTACAGAAATATTTAGAAAAACCAGTTGATCAGAAGAAATTAGTTAGTCAACCAGTATTGATTAGTACAAGTTTAGGTAACTACCTGAAAAAACATTTAGATCTATTGAAAGAATATCATTTATACTTGCATTTTGAATGTAGACCTGGTGCTCGATTTACAGATTTTTACAGTTGGTTAAATTACAATTTACGTGCTCTTTTTGAACAGTACGGCCATTTGACGTTGTATATTTGGCTGGGTACATGTGACATCACAAGAAAATTTGGTAAGTTTATTTCTTTAGTTTCTGATGATTCTCAGTCTATTGTAGAGAATGTTGTTCACCATATAGATAGTTTTCATTCAATTGTCAAAGAATTTAAGGGAGTTAAACTCATATTTTTGGAAATTCCCCCTTATTCTATAGCAGAATGGAATAAAAGCAGAGAACATTGTGATCCTGATAGTTTTCTTGCTCAGGACAAAGTTTTGATTGAAATTATCAATTCCATTAATTCTCATTTAAGGGAAGTCAATGACAAATTATCTGTTTATAGTCCCAGGTATAAGCTAGATGTTTTGAAGTATAGAAAAGGGAAAGACAAATCTCAAAGAGTTTCATTGAATTTTCAATTATATTTGGATGGAGTACATCCCGGACCAATGTTAGCCAGAGTGTGGTTAAAAAGACTTATTGAGAACATTTTTGTACATTGTTCTTAGATGTCTTAATATATACAGTGTTGTTGATACATTACTGTTATACTTGGAGCAGGTATCTGTTGGCAGGGACTGACCCAATCACAGAATTCTTACCTGTTATCCAATACACTGTATCATAGATTTGTTCATGTATATAGTATTACACTGTTGGGTTTGTGTTGGTAGGGATTGACCCAATCATACTTTTATACCTTATCAGTTGTTTTACTATTGCATGTTATATTTCTGTCATTTATTTACATAATGGCAGACTCAGGTAAGGTGGCAGACTCAGGTAAGTTGGCAGACTCAGGTAAGGAAGAATTAGGTAAGAAGAAGTTAGATAAGGTAGAAACAGATAAGAAAAAGTCAGATAACAAAGAATCAGGTAAAAAAGAATCAGGAAAGGAAGACTCAGGTAAAGAATCGGCAAAGATGCCATTAGCTAAGGCAGAAACAAAGGATGATACAGGTGCAAGTTCTTTACAGCATCACATATCTGAGGTACAAAAAGATCCAAACTACAGAGTCTTAACTAAGGAAGAGTATGATCTCTTAGTAAATGCTAGTTTAAAGCAAGGTAAAACTAGTACCCCTTTAGTTAAAACAAAGATCTCAACAATGGAAAAAGTCTTACATAGTGCAGGTAAGCCAGTGCATTTTGATTTTCCAAAGACACCAGATATCCCTCCTACCCCTACATGTACAATTAGCACCCAATACAACTTTCCAAAGTTACCAACATTTAGTGGTGCTGATGATTCCAAGCAAGGTGAGGTGAAATATGAAGTGTGGAACTTTGAGGTCAAATGCCTTCAAAATTCAGGTCAGTACCCGGAGCACATTTTATTACAGTCAGTTAGAAATTCACTGAAAGGGCTTGCCCGATCAATGTTAGTGTCTATTGGAGAAAATGCTTCTCTGAAAGATATTCTAACCAAACTTGATGGTTTTTTTGGAAATGTTGCTTCAGGGGAAACTCTTATGCAATCTTTTTATAACGATATGCAAAAAGAGGGAGAATCACTAGTAGTGTATGCATCTAGATTAGAAGATACCTTATCTAAAGCTATAAAATATGGCCATATAGATGCCGTAGCAAAAGACGGTATGCTAAGAAGTAAATTTTGGACTGGTTTGTACAATGTACAGTTAAAACAAAGTACAAGACATTTATTTGATTCAGTTAAAAACTTTGAATATCTTCTTAGGGAAATTAGAAAAGTACAGCAAGAAGAATTGTCAACACCGGTGAGAAAGACACAGAGAGCATTCCAACAAGCAGAGAGAGCAGAAACAACAGATTTACAAAAGGAACTGCAGAAACTGACATCAACAATGCAAAGGTTAGAGAGCAAAAGTGACAGTACCTCTCAAAGTTTTCAACAATTAAGCAGTAAAGTAAATCGGTTAGAAAAAATGTCAAACCAGCAAAGTCCAAACTTTAGTGGGTCAAGTAGAGGTAGAGCAAGAGGATTTGGTTTTCGTGGAAACTCTAGTAGAGGCTATGTCCGCAGACGAGGTCAATTTCGGGGTCAAGGTCATTTCAGTGTAAATGAAAATCAAACTCAATCAAATAATCAAGTGCCTCAAAAGAGTAACAATTCAACAAACTAGTTACCTCTTCTATTAAAGGGCAGATGGGGGAGGAATCTGTAAATAAAAGCCCTAAAAAGAATTTGTTGTCAAGAATGGTGGGTCAATCAAACGAAAGTAAAATCATTATTAATGGTGTTGAGATAAATGCTTTGATAGATACAGGTTCTATGGTTACATGCATGTCAGAAGAGTTTTACAACTCATTAAGTCATAAACCTGAACTTCATAGTATTGAAGATTTTGAGTTGAAAGTGTTTAGTGCAGAGGGTAGTACTTTGCCATATTCAGGTTATGTGGAAGTAGAATTTCAAGTACCTTTTCTGTCAAAAGAATCATTCTATGTACCAGTCTTAGTTATGAAGGGAACAGAATACAGTAGTAAAGTCCCGGTAATTGTTGGTACTAATATTATAAGACTGTGTAGGGAATATTATAAGTGCATAGAAACAACTATTCCAGATGAATGGGAATTAGCCTTTACAAATTTAAGTGTTGATAGTGATATGCCTGTCAAAAGCACAAATAAATATCCCATTACTGTAGCACCATATGAGGTAAGAACAATTTCTGGATTAGTTAAGACCATGGACAAGGTGAGTACTGCTATAACAGAGCAAATAGATACAAATCAAAATGGTAGTCTTGTGATATGTCCAAGAGTTGTTACAATCAAAAGTGGCAAAACTTCCCGAGTACCTGTTCGTGTTTGCAATATGTCAGCACAACCAATCAAAATAGCACCAAAATCAGTCATTTGTAACGTAAGTGCTGCAAAGGTGGTAGATACTTTAGATTCACCATTGTTAGATTCCAAGGACCATACGTCTTTTAATCTTGTGGATGCAGGTATAAAGGTTAATCATAATAACTTAACCTCAGATCAGTCAGAAAAGTGTCATAATTTTCTTAATAAGTGGAAGCACATCTTTTCTACATCTTTTAAGGACATAGGGAGAACAGATTTAGTAGAACATGAAATCAAACTAACAGATAATGTTCCTTTTAAAGAACCATACAGAAGGATACCACCAGCAATGTTTGAGGAGGTAAGGCATCATCTCAAAGAAATGCTAGATGCTGATGCTATTAGAAAATCTAAAAGTCCTTATTGTTCTAATGTAGTACTAGCCAGAAAATCAGACGGTTCACTCAGGTTTTGTATAGATCTTAGGAAGTTAAACAACAAAACTATTAAAGATGCATATAATCTTCCTAGAGTGGATGAAACAATTGACACTTTAATTAGCAGTAAGTATTTTTCTAAGTTAGACTTAAGATCTGGTTATTGGCAGGTGGAAATCAAAGAGGAAGACAAACATAAAACTGCATTTTCGCTTGGTCCACTTGGTTTTTATGAATGTAACCGTATGGCGTTTGGCTTGACCAATGCGCCCGCTACATTTCAGCGGCTTATGGAAACTTGCATGGGTGAGATGAATCTTAAGGAATGTTTGATATTTTTAGATGATATACTTGTATTTTCATCTACCTTTGAAGAACATTTAGAGAGGTTGCAGGGTGTTTTCAAAAGATTAGAAAAGCATAATTTGAAATTAAAACCCTCAAAATGTGAATTCTTTATGTCAGAGGTCAAATATTTAGGACATATTGTGTCTGAGAAAGGTATTCAAACAGACCCTGATAAAATATCAGCTTTGAAAACATGGCCTGTCCCTAAAAATATCAAATCATTACGTTCTTTCTTAGGATTCACTGGTTATTATAGACGTTTTGTTAAAGACTATGCCAAAATTGTAAAACCCCTAAATGATTTATTAGTGGGTCACCCTACAAACAAACATGCGAAAAAGTCAAAGAAAAAGAAAGTACCTTGGATTTGGGGTAAAACAGAACAATCAGCTTTTAATACCCTTATAGAAAAACTTACGTCACCCCCTATTTTAGCCTATGCAGACTTTTCCCAACCTTTTTTTGTAAATATTGATGCTAGTAGGGAAGGTCTTGGGGCTGTTTTATACCAGAATCAAGGAGGGGGAGACAGGGTTATAGCTTACGCAAGTAGGGGATTGCGCCCCAGTGAATGCAATTACCCCGCCCACAAATTAGAATTTTTATGCTTGAAATGGGCACTGTGTGATAAGTTCCATGATTATTTATATGGAAATACATTTACTGTCTATACTGACAACAACCCGTTAACATATGTTACAACTACTGCTAAGTTGGATGCAACATCGCACCGCTGGTTAGCGTCTCTTTCAAATTACAATTTTAAATTAGTTTACAAAACTGGCAAATCTAATAGAGATGCTGATGGGTTGTCAAGGAGACCGACAAAGGTAGAAGTTTTTCCTGAGATTATAAAAGCTTTAACATCCGCAGTTTTAATTCAGAAGGAAGAACTCCCTTTAGCCGAATGTTTAGTTTTATCACAGAACGCCCAGTTAAAACATGTAGAAATAGAGACTCAGAATACAGATTATAGTACTAGCAACATCAACTGGAGAGAGGAGCAAGGTAAAGATATAGCCATTAGTAAAATAGTTGAATTATTACATACTGGACTGAAACCCACAGGTAAAGATATACAAAATAAAAGTCAAGATGTCAAGGAGTATCTTAGAGAATGGAAGAACTTAGAAATTTGTAAAGGTATACGTTATAGAACAACTGTTCAAGATGGGGTAAGTATTAAACAGTTAGTGTTACCAGCACAATTCAGAGATGAAGCTTTTAAAGGAATTCATGATAATGCAGGACACCAAGGTAGGGATAAGACATTATGGTTAGCAAAGCAAAGATTTTTCTGGAATGGGATGGATAATGATATTAAATCTAGAGTAGAAACCTGTGGGAGGTGTGTTAGAAGAAAAGTAGGTGATACCCCAAGGGCTGACCTTGTTAACATTCAAAGTACCAAACCCTTAGAAATTCTTTGTATAGATTTTTTATCTCTTGAAAGATCAAAGGGTGGTTTTGAAAATATACTGGTGATCACAGATCATTTCACTAGATATGCAATGGCTGTGCCAACAAAGAACCAACTTGCTAGAACAACTGCAAAAGTATTATTTGAAAATTTCATATGTCATTATAGTTTTCCTGAAAGATTACATTCAGATCAGGGAAGAAATTTTGAAAGTAAAGTTATTAAAGAACTTTGTAAATTAGCAGGTGTGAGTAAATCACGTACAACACCATATCACCCCATGGGTAATGGTCTGGTTGAACGTTTTAACCAAACTTTGCTAAAGATGTTAGGAACTTTAGAAAATTACAAGAAAGATGATTGGAAGTCTTACATATAACCGTTGGTTCATGCTTATAATGCAACCAAACAAGAAACAACTGGTTTTTCGCCACATTATTTAATGTTTGGTTGGCACCCAAAGTTGGCCGTTGATGCATTTTTAAATTTAGACACTTCTGAAATATCTGATAAGCCAGTTAGTCATCAAACTTATGTTGACAAATTGAAGAAAAGATTAAATTTTGCTTATAATGTTGCAAAATCCAATGTTGAAAAGAACTCTTTAAGACATAAAGAGAACTACGACAACAGAGTTCGATTTTCAAAATTAGAAATCGGAGACAGAGTTTTAGTTCGTCTTCTAGCAAAGACTGGGAAATGCAAACTATCTGATAAATGGGAAAAAGATCCATATGTTGTATTAGATATTCCCAGTAGTGACATTCCTGTTTATAAGGTACAGAAGTCATCTGGCAAAGGACCAGTAAGATTACTTCATAGAAACTTACTGTTACCTTTTATGTTCTTGTCAGATGATGACTGTCTTTCAGATAACAAAACCAAGAAAAGTAAAATCAGTAAACAAAAACATACTGTTTCTGTAGAAAGTGGAACAGATTCTGAATCAAGTGATTCTGAATCCGAGATATTACTGGTGACTACACCAGCAAATACAAACAAATGTAATAATGTTTATAACACTTCTCGTGTTAACCATAATACTCATCTCAATAGTTCAGATAAACATATGAGATCAGATGGTTGTACATTTAACACATTTAATATGTCAGATTTTAGTAGACCTATATCAAGGTTAGAAGATACTTCTTCCGTTGACCCTGGATATCAAATTCAGGACAGTGGTTCTTTTAATTCAATATCGAGTACAAATTTATCCGAAACGCGTGATAATTTGTCGCGAGATTGTACATCGAGCCCGTCTACTATTCAGCAAGGTATAAGACGTTCCACTAGAGTAAAAAATCCTCCTAATAGATACGGACAATGGGTTATAGGTGAGCATGAGGCTCAAGTATGGTATGTCTAGGAGGAGAATGTCACAGGAATTTTACAGACAGGAATTTCAGATAGTCAGTTGTATATAGTTTTATGACGTAGTATTATTAGTAGTAGTATATCTTAAGTTAGTAGTGCTAAGATGTACTGATATATTTGATAGTTTTATGACTTACGTGATCGCTAGTTGATCATATTACTTATATTTTATGATGTATTATTAATCATGGATTGCTTTTCAGCTTAGCCATTCATGATGCCAGTTTTATGATAATTATACATACATGAATTGATTGAATAATTTTGTATTTCAGCTAATGCTAATACAAAAGGCTTTCTTTTCTGCTACAAAGCAGAAGATGTTGCAAAACATTAGAAATCAATTGTGTGTTGATATATTTAATTATTAATAATTGTTTTATTTCAGTTGATATATTTTGTACTCTATTATTTGATGAAATGTGAGGACACATTTTTCTCAAAGAGGAGGAGAATGTCACAGGGTGAATTATAATTAATTAATTAATATTACTAATTATCATTCATATCATTTTCATATCTTATTATAAGGCATCATATTATTATAGTAACTAGTGAATTCCGTCGTCACTACGGAATTTACTACGTTCATTCACTGCCTTATTCATTCATTCATTCATTTATACGGGTGAGTGGTCAGTGAGAGTATTCGGGTGTGTGAGTGGTTAAACAGGTTTTTCTATGTCTACTGCGCATTCGCGCCAATACTAACTCCTCGAGCACTCCAACCTTAGACTTTGGGGAGGGAAGACGTTCTCTCTCCCCAACACAAACTATCTTATGATATTGTGACGAATTCAGTCTAGGACTACGGTAAGAAATAATTGTTAAATTATTTCTTAGTATTCAAGTATTATTCAGTATCTTTTTGATCATTTTATTTAACTGAAGTGAATTTCTAAATTATCTAAATTCTTAAGATTTAAATTAATTCGCGTAAAAGTGTGTGTGAGGTGAGAAATATTAAATACATGTTTTATTATATTGCAGATCACCCTTTTTCTGATACGTATAATATATTAAATAGTATCGAACCCAGCAGCCGTATTTGTGTTCATTATTACTACTACAATACCTAGACTAGGCTGTGACATATCCTATCGTGAAGATCGTTTATCAGGTCTATCGTGTTTTGCGTTTATCGTGTTTTGCGTGTATCGTGTTTTGCGTTTATCGTGTTTTGCGTTTATCCTATCGTGCGTGTATCCTGTCCTATCGTGCGTGTATCCTATCGTATCGTGCGTGTATCCTATCGTATCGTGTATCCTGTAAAGAATAACGATGCGGGTACTGTAAGCTTCGCAGCATTATCTCAAATATCTTAATGCTTCTTGAGTTTATTTGTAAAAGCTTGATAGATACGTTAAGTGTAAGCCCTTGCAATTAGCCGATTCATTAGGACCTTTCTAGTTCGTTGTCAATTTATCTGCATACACATATATAACAGCATCATTTTTTCTAGAAAGACCGAAATAGTATTTAGATAAAATAATAAAATAAACATCGCATCCAAGTTAACAACTTTTTAATAGCTGCAAACAATATTTTATTTGATAACAAAAGACATTTTTCATTGTACAAAATTTTACTTGATCAGCCTTTCACTGTAAACAAACAGCTATGGCTTTTACTAGATGTCGTTACATTGGCAAGTTCATTGCAATTAATACATCGTTGATATTTTGTTTTTTGGGATTTTACATAAGACAAAACTGCGTGTAATAATTAGCTCATATGTAGTCTTAAACCATCTAAGGGGTATTCTAAAGATCTAGTATTTTTGTTTGATTTCATACAAGTAGTAAACATTTTCCGTATAAATCAGGCACCGCCCCCTGTTTTGTAACCTACATGTAACTGTGCTGCGTTCCGACGATTTTCAAAAAACAAAGTGTGGATTTTATTATATACAGTCATTCATATTTTTTTTTTAAGATTAAGCTTAACGTACCAGTATTTACATACTTAAATTTCATTTTTATCTTTTGTTTGCATGACTGATTTGCTTCATAATTTAAAACTGAATATCAGCTTCATCCCCCCCAAAATAAATTGAAACCAGGATAAAACCAGAAAATTTACATGAAATTGTCAACTAAATCTAGCAGAAAGTTATACCAACTTACACATGCAGGTCAATGACTTTTCCCTCCAAAACATTATCCAAAAAAATACAATAATGTTATATGCGAGTATATAGTCCTTCGCCAATTCCATTATTTTGTCAAGAGATATTTACTAATAAAATGCATCAATTTATATCGTAGCACGATATCAAAATATGCTTATTGAAAACTATAAAGCATGCATCTAACTTATCTGATATCAAAAATTATCAATTACGTCATTTTTAAACATTTTTTTATCATGAAATTCACTTTCATTTGGCGAATGCGAGTTATGAAGTAGTTTCGATATCAATATATTACTTTATTTTATATTTATATAATTATATATTACTTTGTATAGTTTGCTGAAAAAAATATTTGTACTGGAGTGTATAATAGAATACTTTCTGTTTTACAAATCTTTCCTCATGCACTGTCAATATCACAATATAAAGTCGACATCACATTAAAATTGCTCAATAAATTAAGATAACAGCCCTTTATAGTATGCTTTTGAACATGAGTTACCTGAATACTAACACGGAAAAAAAAATTTCCTTTTGCTGTCGATAACAGCGATATTGTGGAGATCGGTTCGATATCGGATCATGTTTGCTCACCCCCTTATTTAGTAGCGTCCTTTCAGATGCGAATATGTATGACTTGTGTTTTATGTTAAGATCCTTGTAACATGTAGTTTGCATGGGTGACGATTGTACTTGCCATCAATATCGTCGATATCGGATCGATATATAATCATATCGCCACTACTTCTGTGGCTGTAGGTCTTTACGCAACGCTTGTGCGGGTGTACTTCCTATTATTAGTTGGACTAACTGTTAATATCGTCGATATCGTTTCGATATCGAATCGTGAGTTTTGAAAACAGTTTTACTAACACAAACGTACCCTAACAAAAAACATCTAAATCTTCCGTAAGGCAACAACAACCACTGACTTTTTGTTTGTCATTTTATTCACATTTTCATGTCAATACTGAAATTTTGCTGACTTCGTTTTTGACCATGTATAATTGTGTTATAACTCAATTTTAAAAATAAATGTGTATATCATGATATATACGATATCGTCATGGTGTTGTCCATATCGACGATATTGACATAAAATTTGTTCTTGTAATTGATTGTAAATTAATTTTGCTATACTTCTATAATGCATCTTTCTTGTAAGTGGATGTAAGAGAGAGAGAGAGAGAGAGAGAGAGAGAGAGAGAGAGAGAGAGAGAGAGAGAGAGAAATAGAGAGAGAGCAATATTTGAATAAAAAATATCTGAAAAATTGAATGCATCCTACCGTAGGCAGATATAACATTTCCTGTTAAAATAAATCCAACAATAAAAAAATTATACGCCAGCAAGGCTCCTCCACCCATGCTCTCTGATAAGGGTCAGTTTGATTGCTAGAAGTGCAAATTAAAAGTTTTTGAGACTTCGCAGCTATTTATGCATTTTTTTTCTTATGTACGTTTAACGGTTTGCTTGGTAAACAAAACAGATCATTGAATTGGGAAAAGATTTCCATGAAAAGGTTTGTTGATTTAGTAAGAAACCCAATTACGTTACTTTTGTTGACATATATTTGTGTCATTAATATTGTGGCTTAAATTTATTAACTACTCTCTGTTTTCCTATGAAGTCATCTTCACAGAGTACTTAAAATGCGGATAAATACGCTTGAAAAATATCCGGTGAGGCATGTTCCTTTGTATTTTGTGTTCTTGTTTTTAATGCATGCATAAACAATATTTTACTTAATGTCACTATTATAAAGTTTCCTTAACTTTCCAAATGCTTCCATAACATAAAATTGTCCAACAAGCTCGTGTACTAGTAGAATCAACTCTTGCGAACGTTCACTAATATATATATATTCAAAAACCCTATAAATTAATAGCAAATACATACAAGTATGTTTAATGGGGAAATAGATAGGGGAAACTAAAAGTTACGTTAAGAAATTTCTTTTTGTAATATTTTTATCTGATTGAAAAGACGATTTAAACTTATTATATTTTGGAGACTAAATTGGGGATTAATAAGGCCTTTAAGATTAAGCTGATTTTTTTTACATGTTTACACGTACCTTTGAGAATACCTGTTTTAATACATGTATATTAAAATATTTATTTGTTCAAGTGTGTATTGTCGTTATTGTGATTTAATGAAATTTAATAAAAAATTATGTTACTTAATTCTAAAATCAAAATATTCATGAATACGGGGCAACTTTATCAAAATTGTGACCTCAAAGATATATTGTCATTATGTTTATTTTTAATCCTTTCCATTTCACTTAGCATCTGTTCTAAAAAGTTCTTTAAACACTTGAAATTTAGTTTAAGAAGTATTGCTCCACAAGCATAATTATATCACCCTGGACGAAGTCGTATGACACATATCTGGCGTATATTTTTTGTTATTTTCTTTGTTTGCAGTTCCAACGTGTTTGATATAGCATCAGAAAACATCATTGCATGTACTTAAATTTATCAGTCACAAGGCTTTTACAAACGTGTATCTTGTCATCACTACATAACGGTGTAGGATATATGCTAACAAAATAAATGCCTTCTTATAATGCAATGTTTGCTGAAGAGTCGGCACTTCTGACACCATTTTCTAAAATTATATTATTTCAAACTGATATGAAAATAACATAGGGAGTAGTATCAAGAGTTTTAAATGACAATATATCATAACATATATGGGGACTTATCTATAAAGCTTTTATATAAATTTCTTGATACATTTTTGCATTAAATATACCTTGTTTTAACTTTCAACGAAAAAATACAGAGATACATTCTATACATGTATCCTTTACTGCAGTGGATATGACGTTATATATATTGCATACAATCTGTCAAAGAAATTGAATTAAAGGGTACACTTTCAAAAAAAAAATCACACGAACTATCCTCAATTTGTCCTTACGAAACACGTACACGTGCTTGCCTAATATGTATACGTTTTGAATATACTTGCTTTGTCTACTTACGTGCAGCAGAGAACATTTCACATTCATTCTTTTGAATTTTAATGCGTATATATCAAACAAGAGAAAGATAAAAACGAAATTATATTTGCTAATATATTCAAAATCATAAAAGCACACTGAAGAACAATAATCCAAAAATTCTAAATAAACAAAAAAAAAATCTACAGTTTATATACATTTCAATCCAACCTAAAAATTAATTTTTCATTTGACATTAAAAAAAAAAACAAAGGTGCAAAACTAAAATAAATGTTAATTCTGAAACATTTAAGCCTAACAGTTGAAAAATTAACTCATTGTTCAAGAAAAATGGTTTTGGTTCATAATGTTCTTCAGGGTAAAATGTTACATGAACATCATTTCATGTAGGATTGGTTAAGCCATTTTACAAAAAGAGTTAGATGATAAATTCCGTTTGTAGATCAAAGACGAATATGAAAATAATAATTAACACTATTACATGTACATAGATGCAATGTAAACTGTGTTAGCTATAAATCATGTGAGAATAATAAGTTCGAGTGCTCTCACTTAGACAGTATTTCCCTTTATTTGAAGTCTTCAGGAGAAGTGCCGTTTTCACTCATTTCAACTCTGCGCAATTTAAACGCAAGCATTTCTCTCATTATTTTAATCATTTCTTTCTGATTTGCAAGGTGTTGGTAAAACATGCTGTCTACACATTGATCTCCATAATATCCGGGTTCACACAATCCAGAACAGGATCCGGTCACGTGATTGCACGGTTTATTGCCTCTACAGTAACCACATCGTTCTTTACATTCCACGCCATACCAACCATGAGAACAGCCTGAAAATAGGTTTTAATGACATCATTCGCAGATTGTATTTATTTAAACAATAAAATGCTTTCTTTGTTAGCTATTAGTGGAGTTAATTGAAGCAGCTTTTGCAGAAAATATACATAAACTGCGTAAGTGTATTTTTTTTACTGCAATAACTGCAGTAATAACAAACAAAGAAAGATATTTTATTGTCTATATTTGTATCTGTTGAAATAATCATATAAAGATGGCTTAAAAAGTTTAATTATTGTATTAATGATGCGAACGTCTTTATAAGTTTCATTGATGGAACAGTCCCTGATCAAGAAATCTGTACAGGCGACACGCCTAATGTAGTTCATGCAGTGAAAAACGCAATTGGTTTTCTTAAGAAATAAAGGAGAAAATATTCAGTGGATGTAAATATATGATTTATGATAACAGATGATTTTTAATTACGACAAGTTACTGCAGATTCCTAATTATTCGCGAGGAATCAATTTCCGCGTAATTTCTCAAGAAGTGTCACTCACGAAAAAAAAAACACTCGCTTTTATCTTTATGGTGCTAAAATCCATGTAAATTCTGTTGATCTACTGTCCATTCGTGAATTATGATTCTCTCGATTTGACGTTTAAGACCCAGTTTGCGATAAATAGTACTCGCGAAATATAATGAATCTACAGTATTTTGTATTAATATGAAAAAGAGAAATGGGGAAAACAGTGCGGTATCATAATACATTGTGTTTGATTCACTAAATACTTCGTATCTATTTGTTTGTGTATGTGCTGTTTAATGTCACTTTCGAGAATCATTTCACTCATATGGAAACGCAACCACTTGCCAGTGTACAGCTGCAAATATGTCCTATCCTCGACACTTATGGCCATTGAGCAGTGAGGTATATTTTCAGTGCAAACACCTTCATCTACAAGGGATCTGTTTTATGGTCTCATCAGAAGAATCAGTCTTGAGCTCCACATTAAACAGTGGGATTCGAACCTGTGAGGTAAGGATCTACACCTTACTTCATGACTTTTATGGAGGCCAGTGCGCCACACGTGCAACCTAATTTTGCTTTTAATAATCCTAAAATTTTTGTTGTTTTTTTATTGATGGGTCTAGGGTTTGAGCATTTAAGGATAATTTTTTTTTAAAAAATGATGCTTTTACATACGTTCATTGCATTTTTGCTGCTGATACCCGGGTTGACACAAGGAAGGATACACCCCAGTCACGTGATCACAGGTTTCATTACCGCCACAGTTACCACACTCTATCTCACAATCTCTACCGTACCATCCCGGATAACATGCTTGAAAATAAATCAGAATTATAGCTAAATGTTTCATCGCATAATTCTTAGATTTTCGTTACGTTTTTTTTTTTTCAATTTTATTTGAAACATTAGAATTGGTATTAAGTAAAGAATATTGACAGATTAAGTAAGTAATATGTTCAATCACACCTAATTCAAAATTCGATTGTATTTATCTAGTTTAACGTCCTTCGTGAGAATTTTTCACTCATGTGGAGACGCATTCAGATGCTGACGGAGAGCAACATTTGAACAATTTTGTTCAAAATAAGATAATTTTGGAAATGCGGGGGAGACATTAACGCGTTTTTTATCATTTTAATTCTTAATACGTGAAATGAGAATTAAACCGCGCTATGTGGTATATAAAACGAAAACATTGTCATTATTACGATTTCTTGATCTTTAATTAACATTTGTGTGAGAATTAATCTGATTTTACTGGATATTTAGTTTATAAGTTGATGATTCATTGTTCATCCATAAGTTGTTAGATAACGTCAAAGTTCGGCCAAGTCATCCTTTTTGTGAAAATCCCGGGATCACTCCATCTTAAACGCGTATATTATTGACATAGGCTTGGGAAAAATGCATTTAGTCACTGGATTTCAAGTAGCATAAGAGATCTGAGAAAAATAGAACTTCCTTTGACGTTGAGTAAAGGTGTGGTCGCTGTTTGGAGGCTCTGTTTGAAGTGTGTATCCCCCTAAACAAATTAAATGCGTTACTGGACGTTGTTGGCTGCTGAACTGTTCTTGATATTGCTACTAAAAATGGAACATCATATGGAAAGATTGGGAGTATTTTGAAATATGACAAAAAATAAAGATAAGTTGGTGCAGGAGGATACCCAGGCTTTTCTTGAGAAAAAAATGGAGAAAAGGTCCGCATTTTGTAGAATTAGATATTGGATATAAGGGCAGTATGCTTCTAAAAATGTGACGTGACATATATAACTTGACGTTACGTCGAAGTCTCCCCAGTATGTTACAACCATCCATATTCAGAAAGCTCGTATGACCTTATTAGTGATTACAAATTGGTTAAATTTTCCAATATTATTGCATTATGACTCTATATTATGAATATGCCTGTTGTTTGCTTTCATTAAATCATGCTAAAAGTTAAGAAAGAAATTCCACGAGTTTTTTGATCAACTCTCGCATAACTTATACTGTAGGAAGAACCACAATATTGTTATATATTTAATGTATATCAAAAAGTCATATTATGTCATCCTAAATTATACTGCTTCCTTTGTTCTCTTACCAAACACTTCAAGTTCACATAGCTCGTTGAATGCATATGGAGAATATCCCTGAGGGTAGATAACTCCTGGAAGTCTCTCATTGTAGTAGATGACATACCGTCCATGTGTTACACATTCTATCGTTAAAGTATTGTACCTCTAGTGTAGTTTGAGTCTTTATAGCAAAGATGTCCTTCATGTTTATCAGTTGTATTGGAAACGTAAACAGACATACCTAGAAATCGACCAGTGTAACCATTGCTAGAATCTAAAATATGGTTATGGAGAAAGTAGTTAACTTTCTGCATAGAAGATTACAAGTACATTTCTTTGCTTTTTTTAAAATCTAAAATTCATCCATTGCAAGTTTGGATTCACGTTCCTTAAATTAATTTGTTCAATTTAACAAAAAAAAAATGCCTGAGCTAAAATTGCAGCCTACGTTTAAATATATTATTCACTTCGTTTATCACTTGCTTGTGGTTTAAAGGATGTATGTTGAACAGAAAAATCTGATTTATATTACATATGGTACGATCTAAAGTGTGTTATATAAAGACATTCTATTTTTTTTTTTCTGATATGAAACGAGAGATTATTTACAACATAATCATGTCACAATTTATGAACATACGTGTTTTATATATTTTATTAGTAAACAGTGTTGCCTATCTATGGCCCATCATGTCCACCATACCTTTACTCTTGTTCAGCAGGTTCTAACAGGAAATAAAATCGAATGCATTCTTTAGAAATCAGATTGTGCCTAGCAGTTAATCAAGTCCTTCGTTGTTAAGAAACCTGATGATAAGTAAAGTATAATCGTATGATTATGTGTATAATGTAGACAAAGAAGTGTTTTTACAAAGTATTGTGTATACATGTAGTATTTGTCTTTAAGTTGTTGTCTAAAGGCGGTACACTCAGTCAATGTGTGGACATAAATATAATGTAAAGTACAATGAAATATATATTGAAGTACAATGTAGTAAAATGCAACTAGGTGATTGTATAATATATTAAAACTCCTAAATGAGTGAACATGAAAATACATCAGTATGGGTAAAATATGATAATGTTTATTATGTTTGTATATATATTTGAATTGTATTGATAATATTGGTCCCATCCGTCTATTCAAGACCATCCATTCTGATTTTGCCATTTTAGAACGCATTTTTAAATATTGAGAGTAAAAAAAAAAATGTTTCATCGCATGAATAATTGGAAACTGAAGGTCACTCTGTGTGATAATTTTGCATGTTTTAACTACATGTTAACAGTATTTAAAAGGGTTTTGACACACAATTCACTTCAGAAAAAGTATTCAAAGAAACTAATTTTTTCTTTTTAGAAAATCTTATTGAAGTTATGGTATATCTGCAGAAGAAATAGTATTTTTTTTTAAAGTTCATGAAAGTTTCTCCAAGTTATCTTGTTTTTGCGTGAAAACATTGTAAACTTAGTGAATCGTTTAAAAAAGAAGATGTATGTTTTTAGTCGAGCTTGTTCATACACTCCATCGATAATATAAACAAGATAGTGGTTAATTCGAATCAAGAAGTCAAGAAAATCCGACAAAAAATTATTATAAAGCACGTGAAGCAAAATTGTCGAAAAAATGAAATTATCTCTAAGTTGATTCGATACGTACGTAAGACCAAGCTTTATGAATGTTTCTTTTTAAATCAAGGTAGATTTTTGACAAATAATTTGTTGAAACAAGAATATCAGCACTCTCGTTTAAAGGTATCATTGCATCATCGCAAGTTCTTCGGAGTGACAATGAATGACAGTAAATCATTTAATATATATCAGTTGTTGTCTGACCTTTTTATACTAATTGTTAGTCCATTATTTATACTCTGAATTGTCCACGGTTTCTGCTATTATTTCCTGGTCATAGCAAGGAAGAGAAGGATGTGACCGAGGGGATGCCCACTCATCCCTGACAATTGATCTCATATCTGATGTTTTGGATGTCCTTGTTTGCTCTGCTTCCATTTTACACTTTTAATTTACTTTTGAGCTTCCATACTGTTCGTTTTCGACAGATATCGACACTTCATGTAGATAATTTCTGAATGTCAACTTATTTTCATTCATTCTGAAGCGTCATCGTATATAGATGAAGATTTATTGATTTATTGATCGTATATTGCTTAACCTTCTTTTCGAGAATTTTTCTCTAAGAATAAAAATGTCAGTACATAGTTCTGCATCTTATTTTTGACATGAAGCTGATAACAAAATTGGAACATGACCGCAAGTGAGTTAAGGATACGTATGGCGGTTTCTATGCAAATTAATTAATTAAAACCCATAATTGCTATACATTCGACCAATAAAGTGTTAAGACTTTTTTATGATACATTCTTGGTACCCACGACATGCGATTGCAAGTACACATTATGACGTCATATTATGAGGTACTCGACCTTTACTACACATGTTTATAAGAAACATCAACAAAATCGCTTTGGCGAGTAAGCATTACTTATTTTGTTTTACAGAAACAGGGTAAAAAGAGAAGCAATATATTTTAAGGATTTAAGATATTGCTACACAAATGTCGACACTGCAATTGTTTAGTTACTATTCGTACAGATTTATGTTGAACTAGAGCAAAGCTCGTTGCAAAGCAACGAGTAGGTCTTCCGTCCTGTTTTGACCGGAAGTGGCGTCAACAAAAGAAAGCAATGAGCTACGTCGTCTCCAGTCACTTTATAATTTCAATTTTGCATCAAAACCTTAAAAAAAATAAGCTATTTTTTGGCTACTTCCGGTTTGACCGGAAGTGATGTTCACGGACAGAAAATTAAGTTTTATGCTTCCTGTGACATATGTTACCCAAAAACTTGTCAAGAACGGCAAATATATGCATTTTTGACGACTTCCGTTTACCAGAAGTGACGTCTCCGGACGAATTTTGACGACATCAATAGATAAAGCTTGACATTTTGAACAACTTTGCTTCTTAGACGTATAACAAACTTTTTGAGATATTTGGATAAAACTTTTGGCCCCTCTAGATCCCTTAATTTAGGGGTCAACCCTTTTTTCGAGATATCATTTGAAAGATCTTTTAATTCTGCACAAATTTTGTTCTATATGTTTTAACAAAATATTTTTAGTTTAGAGGATAAAAAGCAAAAAATGTGAAAATTTTCGCTCTTTTAGGCGTTCTAATTTTTGACCGTTGTATAGCGCCATTTTGAATATAGAAATCGAAAAACAAAAACCAATGTGCACAACTTCAATCCTTTTATTATCTAATATCAGTTCAATTTCTTCTCCAGCTTTAGCCCTCTCTGAGCCTTTGTCTGGAAACGAAAGCCTATTAATTTTCGTATAAATGGGGATTACTCAAAACCGGAAGTGATTTTTTTGAAATTTTAGACACTCTGATAGGGAATAGTAACTTCTAAACCCTCTTTAATTTTTGAGCGAAATCAATTGAGAAATAAGTGAAATATGAGGCTTCAAAGTTGGCGTCTAGGAAGTAGAAGAAAAAAAGAAGATAATCTTTACCAACAGAATCAGAAGAAGGGTAACAATGCACAGTCCAGTGTAAGTTTAGTAACATTTTCTTAGTGGAAGAAGGATATAGGATTTTTGCAGCACATTTATTAATTTTTAGAATATTCTACTTTGTATTATACTTTGTTTATTTTATATTAAATAGGACATGTCCTTGTGCCAACGTTGTCTCGTTGATTTGTTTTATTACTCTGAATGGGAAAGAACTATGACGTCATAATATGACGTCATAATGTGCACTTGCAAGAAAATACATATCGTACTACATATGTAATAATTTGAACTTTGTATATAAAATATGCATTTTTATTATTTAGCTAATTTTCGTAGAAAAGACCGTTTTCAACCTTTACTCATTTGCGACCTTCCTCTTTACGGCTGATCATTCTGGAAAACCTGACTGTATTAACTTATTTTGATATACAATCGATACCCTTTTCTGTAAAATTATCACATATTGAGTCAAAGTTGTTTGAAAAATGATTGCTTTTACTTATTTCTCATTCATGTTCTGATATATAGCACGTTATGTACTGTTTAATTGAGATTTCAAACATAAGGGAGTTATGTCTGTGTTTTAAAATTAGGAATGACAATTTGTAACCCTTTAATATAATCGATTAATCGGTAGGAACGATGCTAATCGGTTAGAAAATCCGTAATCGATTAGTCGGAAAAAATTAAAATTATGTAAATTTGAGCGCAGTTTCCTTAAAATCCGTTCTTTTTTTTTTGTTTTGGAAAGGAAAGAACTGCATGAATTTTTATTTAGTGTTTTACACGTCTTATAATTAAGAATATTTGGGGGTAATTATAGATCTCCAGATTGAAATCGCCGGGTAACTGGTCAATTCGTTTAGTGTCAATTAATGTTTTATAATATCATGCCGTTACCCAGATTAATCTTAATTTTTCTTGTCTATTGAATTTGAAATAAAATATACAGCAAAACTTGGTTATAACGAAGTCACAGGGACCTATGAAATTATACTTCACTATACCTGTAATCATAATAACCGTATTAAAAATTCGTTAAATTTATATAGATGGGGAACCAAGATGACTTCGCTATATCCGTAACTTTGCAATATCCGTGTTCGAACTGAACGAGGTTTGCTGTACTCTTATGTGCATGAAATTCCCCGATCAAAATAATACACAGAATGTAACTTCTAACGTATTTTTAGCTTTTTAATGGATATGAAAAGTAAATTCAAAATGTGAATCTTGATACGACTGAGCGGTTAATCGGTCGGAACGTATTGCGGTTAACCGATTAGCTATTCTCCAATCGAATGCCATCCCTATATAAAATACATGTCTATTGTATCATTAAAGCAAAATTCAAAAAAAAATTATAGCAATAGTTTGATTAATCAATACCCCATTCTTCATTGGTTGTCCTGTAGTAGATATTAATTAGACGGACACTGAGTACTCTTCCTAGATCCACCCGCCAGGTTGCAGTTTGTTGATCATCTCCCGATATCGTACATTGTCCTCCTAGAGCACTGCGGTCTGAATACCGCCCATCTACTGCTTTATCCGCTCCCAATGGCAGGTCACTGAAGGGACATTGATGCCATGCAGGCTTGTTTAATGCTATGTTTTCTATATGTGGAAATTAAATGATGTGTAGAAAAAATATCTCGTTATTTAGTCGTATATCAATGAATTCATTACTGATTTTTAACATATAACTTTAAATCCGTTAAATTTTTTAACACACTCAGTAAAAGTAAAGGATGCCATGTCAGAGTCAAATTAGTATTAAAAAGAAAAGAAGAAAATAGATGATGGCTTAACCTTGTGCTGACACTCAAATTGAAAAGTAGGGGAAAACTTACCATAGGCAGATGTTAAGGTCACGACCATGACCAATCCAAAAAAAAATTTCAAAAAGATCACTCTTCTGTCCATCTTAAAATAAATGAATGGAAAAATGTATAAACTTATATTAAGGATTTTCCTTTCCTCAATACGGAATAAGGAAGATAGCAGGATTTATTTTGTTAATATTTACTTTCTATTTTCATTAATTTTGATATCAGGGAAATTAATGCATTACAAATAAATACACTAGGATAGGCCATGTTCTGGTATTGCACATTTTCGATTGGGAGAACTTAATGAATAGTGACTACGGGTATTTGATACAAAAGGCAATATGAATTTTAAAAAAAATTGCGCATTATAATTTTTTTCTAAACATAAGTTTTTATATGAAAAATGATTTGTCCAACACTGTAAAGGGCTCTGACATATGTATCTTATACAAGAAATGATGGGAAAAGAATATATAGGGGGTGGGGAGGGCTTATAATGCAAGTGGTCAAGGGGCGCCTTGACTGCTCTATAAGGTTCAAATGCCCGACTTCTTGTTACTGTTTTAGTTTTAGAAGGGCAGAAATGAAGTCTTCTAATTGGACACCTGTAATGACGAATAATGACCCCCATCGAATAATGACCGGGGGTCATTTTTCGACAGCAAAAAATGACCCCCGGCTATTTATCGACGTAGAAAAATGACCCTTTTGTCCGTAGAAAAAGTGTCACCACCCTAAAAATTTGCAAAACCCACGTGAAGAAAAGTGCCCCCCGTAGAAAAATGACTCCCTGTGGATTAAAGCTGAAAATTTTAGGGGGCAAAAAAAATTAGATAAAGAAGCATATTGGCCAAAATGCTCACCTGGGCTTATTTGGAATAAATTGATGATATGTTGATCTCATAACATACGATTAAAGCTATATTTTAAGGTCAATGAGATGATACAGAATCTAAAGGAGTAAAGATTTATCGAGCCTAAAGGGTTAGGTAAACATTGTTTTTCGATGGTGGAAATCATCGTACTGACAGAAAAAATCAGCAGTACCACATATTATTATATCCTCCACTTGAAAAGCGGGAGGATATATAGTAATCGGTATGTCTGTCCGTCCGTCTGTTACGCTTTGGGGTATCCATCTGTTATCCGCAACTCCTCTTATATATAAAAAAAGATGTGTTTGGGAAACAGCTATGCCCCTGTATGGCAACATAGCGAAGATTAAACTTTTCTTAAATGCAATTCAAATTTAATGGTAGCCAAAGTAGGGTCTTCTCACAAAAAATACAACTGCAAAATCGGAAAGCCCTTGCACCACTTGTTCAAAATTAGTGGCTAAGGATAGGTGTTTGAAAAGTAGGTCAAAAATGTCAAAGGTCAAAGTTGACGCATATGGTTTCTTAAGAAAGGTTTAATGCAACAAGGATTACATTTGAGAAGTATGAGAGTATTAGTATCTACAGTTAAAAATTTATAGCCAAATTAAATTAAAAAAAATGGCTTTTTTTGTAAAATGGGACGGATTCCAAGGTAAAGGTTAAAAGGTAAAATTTGGTGGTACCCAAAGTAAGGTCTTGTCACAAGGAATATACACATATTGAATATGAAAGGCATAGCTACAATAAATGAAAGTTTTTGCGGAGAAACAGACCACCAGATGGACAGACAGACAGACAGCTAGACAGACAGACGGACACGATAAAACTATATACCCCCGAATCTTCGATTACTGGGACATAAAAAGAAATAGTCTTTAATTAACTTTTCATATTATGAGTATAAAGAAGACGTTACAGAAATGAAAATGTTTGTACTGATTTTCATAATAAATTCTCTGAAAAATATACTCAAAACTCGGTAAAAGGGTGGAGTAAAACAAGAATTTAGAAATGTAATGAATACTGTGTGCTAAATCAAAAGGTTATGTCTACATGTACATGTATAGTTTTTGCCTGAGAATGTGTATTTTACACTAGCCCATAGCTTTACAGAGCATGTTTTAGGTGTTATACCCACCCCACCCCCTTACTTTTTTAGGAGAAAGTCGATTATGAACAAAAGCAACAAAAGAAAAACAAAAAAAACCTCCCTACCTTTATTTTTCTATAAGAAGGGACTAAAATCAGCTTAAAATAATCAACTTTTCTATGATTTTCAAGTGTTACTTTGCCACAATACGTTCAATTATACCCCACCAACATTTAAAGTATGCTTTCATCAAGGCAAAGTAAATGTGATATGATAGAACTTGTGTGAAGGCTGAACTTCATTTCAATATCTTATCTAGATTTAGAGCCTCTTTCGGTATTATTGAAATGTAGAGTTTTATTTATATTTTTGTTTGTAATTTCTTTGGTTTTGATTTAACGTATTTTTTTGTGGGGGGGGGTTAAAAATGTCCTCCTTTTTCATTGTCAAAAAGGATTTGCCAAAGCTAAGCTACACAAGCTAAAAGTTGAAGTGAAGGAAAAATTAATTTTTGTATTGAAGAGTATTGGAACCTGATTGTTGCATGGTTTGATTTCTAAAAACAAGTGGAATATCATTCTTTAAGCAAACGCTATAAGGAGGAAATTAAAAAGAAATTTTATTGCTTGACAATAAAAGAATCTCTTTTCACTTTAAAGGAGGGCATTTTTAAATGGGGGTCAATTTTATTTCAGGACTAACATATAAAATAATGACCCCTGTGACACTTTTTCAACAAAAAAATTTTTTTTCTACGGGTATCATTTTTTGTCGTTGAAAAATGACCACCGGTCATTATTCGATGGGGGTCATTATTTGTCTTTACGACACCTTTTACTCTATCTTGTCAACATTGAAGATAATTTGTTAAAAAAAAATTAATTAAATTTCAGGGTTAATGAAAAGGCCATATTATAAGTTGCAAAGCGGATGGATACATCAGTTTGAGTGTTGTTTAAGACCTGCAAAAATGATTTTTGATTAATTTTTTTTAAAGACGTGAATGCAAAGGACAAATTCAAATATTTTTTAGCAAAACAAGATATTCATCTTAAAACTTCAATCATTATAAAAATAAAAATATATTTAATATCTTTATTTTCTTGTTAATGCCTTTTTCTACATTTAATCCCCAAGAAATGACCTTATCTGAAATAAATTCTTCTTTCAATTTGAGTGAATAAATTTATGTTTAGTCTAACAGTTTCACAATTACGTCCCTGCATGAGCTGAATTCTTACAAGTGCCTCCTTTAAAGGGTTTTATATCAGGCATCATAGTAATTGTAACTGTAATTTTACCGTTGCTAGAAACGATTCAAAATATTGATATTCAGTTATATTATAGAATACTCTCAGAAACATTCAAGTCTACAATCTGACACCATGTTGATTAAGGTCCAGGTTTAAGGTTCATAAACCATCTGCTCACTCATATAAAATGTTGCTTTAACCTTCAAGATTTTCCAAAAGAAGTAAAATACAAACAATTATAACATAGTTTACTGGTCAAAATTGGAAAAAACACTATTCACCTTGGCAAATCTATGAGGGAATGATATACATCTATGTCATTAAGAGTTATCTCTCTTATCACAGTATCTCAGAGTATCAATGAACCCTAAAATCACTTGAATAAAATATAAATAAAATAGGTGTCACATAATGTAATGCGTCGCCTTAATATAATGTTTACATAAAACTTTTTTATATGAATATTTTTAATCTATTTATAAACTAACAACTCTTGTTAATTCTGGATCTAAATAGCCTAGCGTTTAAAAAAAATGAAAAGTTTATCCCAGGTTAAAGAATATACTTTGGATAACTATCGAAATAAAACCCTATATGCATACATCATTTGGAGGTATCAAACAGCATTAAAACTCAAATGTCATAAACAATTACAAATTAGCGGAGGAAACACAGAGATCTGACAATCTCATACGGTGTTTATTTATATTTAATCAGAAAGTAGTATTCTTTAAAATAATGATTAATATTATGTTCATGAAAATTACGCTTCGTTCGTGATACACAAGTATCCGACATTGTGAGTCGATTTCTAGTCAAACGTAAAACACAATGTAGACAGTTACCTGCTACATGTACTTCAGATCTATAGATGTTATGAACATTTTATTTATATAAGTACTAGTATTTACAACAATACACATATAGGCATTTGTTTTATAATTACTATTTTAGAACCATTTTGTCCGAATCTAAGCTATTGCAGCTTGTCATAATGAGAGGGTTGACTTAATTGTCCCAGTTCCTGGTATCCTGTGTTGTCTTCCACTTTATCATAGATCTCTGTGTTGAGTGTTTTTTCTTGAGAATTATCTTTTGTATTTTTTCCTTGTAATTCTTTCTCTTTTTTCTCTTATTTTTGTAGCTTCTGAAACAACACAAAAAGGAAAAAAATACTGATGATTAAGATTTATTTCCTTATTCATAACACTTACAGCATGATAAACCTAGTTTTGAATGTTAGTTTAAATGTAACATAAGATCATACCTACCGGAAAATTAAGAATATGTTGAGTGTAAGACTGAGACACAGAATTGCTAAGACTCCGTACAAAAATGAACAACATGGGCTGCTTTGATCAGGATTTAAGGATACATTAATCACTGAAAAAAAAGAAAACCCACAATAAATACAGAATGTTTTCAATCTCACATACATCGTACACATTAACTAAGAGGTAAACATTCATTTTCTAAAAGTAAGAGCGTTCCATAAATAAAAGTACGAGCGTTCCATAAATAAAAGTACGTGCGTTCCACAAATAAAAGTACGAGCGTTCCATAAATAATGTCATTAGCTCGATAACATACAACATACAAATCAATGCCATTAGGATTGACTTTCTCTAATCATTGAATCTTTTATGAGGTGATAACAGTTTATTTGACCACTTTTCATCACAGATCTTCATTGTAAAACGCTGGAAAAAGTGCTACTCGAGATACTGCATTTAAAATGAATATTCAGAAATAAGTAAGTTAGTCTGAAATTATAAGCTTCATTACAGGTGCTGTGAAACTTGTTAAAAATCCCAAAGATATATTAACTGAAGTATGTGAAATTTACAGCAACCAACGTATGTTTTATAAATAAACGAACAGGTGGATTTAAATGAGCATAAATGATATAATGGGCATCAAAAATGGGTACCATCCTTAGCGATAAGGACATACAACAACCAATGTATATTTGCAAAAATTCAACAAATTCTCACTGAGTATGTTTAATTGAATTTAAGACATGTAGCAAGTTGGATAGACATTGTTTTGGGGATAGTTCAGACTGTTTTTAAAAAAGAAGCATTTAAGAGTAAAAAAGTTTAATACTCAAAGGTCATCAAATATTTGGAAAAATGAGTAAAAATGACAGCGTGTAGGACTATCTGAACAATTGTTGTGAAAAATAAATAGTTGTACTTATTAATGTTTGTCTGAAATTCAAACAGAAAATAAAACTTCAATCCAATTGCTTTCAATCCACAAAACAATTTACAGTGAGATACACTTGACAAAACAGCAAAGGCCTAAAAAGAGCAAAGAATTGTTAGAGAGAAAAAAACAGTTTTATATGATATTTTCTTAAATATAAGTGGTTTTGTTGTTCAAATTCTTATTGGGGGAGTAATTCAAATTTCTGGAAGACACTAGAAAGCAATTTTTTTGCAAAAAAACGAAAGGTTTATGAGAGGAAGGAGCCAGAATGGAATTCACTAGATTAAATTTCTTCATGATAACGTCCAAAAACCCACAGACAATGAAGTGTAAAGAAGTTCCGGGGATGTTAATGTTTACAATATTGGCCAGCACTTTAAACTTTTGACTTGTTTTATTTCCCAAAACTTAAAAAAACACCTTTCATAAAGAAAAAAAACAAGTACAAGAAATCAGAGGATCTGCCATATTCCAATATACGAAGGGTCATACTCAAATATGTGTTCTAAAAACATCAAAATTGAATAAAAATGTTACGGATATGTGTTTTAATCCATAGACAATATTTCAGCTTAATCATTAAGACTAAATTATAGAAAAGCTTTTCTTGTTTCTTTCCGAGCACCGATGACATTATTCATTGAATGTTCCTCGTACATATTTACATACGGTTAAAGATAGTTTAAAACGACTATGATTTCTATTTTTACTTATTTCTTAAAAGGTAGAGGAGAGAAAAAAACAATAATATTTCTTTATTGATAGCAATGAATGAACGTTGTAAGAAAAATGTGAAGTTGTGGCATGTTTTAGTCACATTTTGTAGGGGGGAAATAGTGAATCCTATATATTGGCCACTTATAATCTGATTTTAGTGTAACAGTCTGTTTTTGATTTAGTGTAACTTTTGTTCCATAAATAGTAGAGTTAAGGATGAGTAGTACTAATGCTTGAATATATATCTAGAATATGTATTTTATTTTACGTTTTGTTACATAAAATTATTAACTATTAAAGCAAAATTGACAAATTCAAACATTTTTTTTTCAATCATTTCATTCATAAGTTAATAAAATTATTGCGCGAATAAAGGAACGGAATTTCACCTTTGTCACCTTTTTCTCCTCGTGCCCCTGCATCGTATTTGTTTGGACAACTTCCGTTCACGTGGTCACATTGTTCTCCTTTGGTACAGTTACCACAAGTCATGTTACACTCAAGTCCGTATCTATTATTGTCACATTCTGAGAAGTAAAATATCGCGTGCATTCTTTGAAACTTTAAAATGCTTTAGATGTACAAATAATTTATACTTGAACACTTTTATTTTAGATACATATCCTCTAACATATTACAAATGAACTATTGAGAGGAAACTCTTTTCAAATTGCTTAGCAGTGTGCATCTTACTGAGCTAGGGTATAATTAAGTTGATCTTTTTGCGATCAAATTTAAACTCTTTTGAATAATACTTTAACCTTTATTATATTTTATCAAATGTACCATGGCAATAAGTATTATCTATAATAATTTTTTTTCATATAATGTTGATTAATTATTATTTTTGATTTCAAATATTTTTAAAAAATTAATTATAAGACATGAACTTCTTGAACTTTTTGTTTAAGCTGACGAGTGACATACCTTAAAATACAATTGGTAAACTAAAAAAGGTTAAAACGACTCATACGAGGGCCGTTCAAAAATTATGCGGACTGTGCTATTATGTAGTCTTACAGACATCATATAGTTATGAAAATTCATAGAAATATTTCCCTTAAAGATTTCAATTAATTTTAGGCGAAATTTCTGTATTTAAAAAAATTCTTCGAGAGCCCGACAAAAAAAAATGAAGTAAAAGCATGCGGAATCCAAAATTTAACTCATGAATTTTCTATAATTCGCGATATTTTTCGAAAATTTTCTCAAATATATCTTTATATTGTTCTGTTATTATGAATTTAGATTTCTGACATAATATTTGAAATACTAACAGAAATATAGTGATTTTTTCCCGATGCGATTCCCGTGAAAACGACTGTGAAAATGACGTCTCCTGAATTGATGGCGCACCATACATTTGTTAATGTGTAATGCTCGAGATTTCGCCAACATAGATCCACAATATGCATAATAAAACATGAACTAAATTAGGGTATTCGTGACATCCGCCCACAAATTGCAAAATGAAATTTTAGACCGTTAGACCTATGTAAAAGGCTTTACGGGAGGTCAGAGAGAAGATTATCGACAAAGACCTTATCCGGACTGTATAGAACATGATGGAAAGTCACCATTTTCACACTATATCTCATAAATACCTGCAGTTTTTGGTTAAAAAAAGAATATTCTTTACTTGATTAATAGATTTTAAGCTCGATAGGAAATGGTGTTTGGATGTTGAGTAGATTAGGTAACTCAAACTGTACAGGTAATCTTGGGAAAATGTTGAGAAAATGAAAGCTCAATCACATATGTTTTTTTTTTATAATGCCCGTAACGTCGAAGATTTCGCTGCTCCGTGACTCAATGATATGTCCTGATAAATCACTCAAAATTGAAACCAGTTTACAATATACTAAAGATTCCATTATATTTTTTGTGACATTTTGCCCGATATGTCGTCAAATATTTTTTCTGTGCAACACGTCTGCGTAATTTTTGAACGGCCCTCGTAAATAGGCATGCAGATTTTCCATATGTTGATCTACGATATCAACACCATTATGGTATCCTCTTTGTATTTCTTTACACAGGACTGCTTTATTGTCTAGTATCGGTGTAGAATGGTAACCAATGTTCGTGTTGGTTAACTTATAATACCTCTGTTTTCCTTTTATTGCAGTTACTTGTATCTGTTTTATTTGTTCATGTTTACTGCACTGACCTGTACAAATATTTTAAGTGTCTTTCGTCTCTTATCTCTTGTTTTAGAGGATGTATAACACTTCTTTTTGTCGCTACCGAGTGATGCATATCATTAGTCTGTCTATACCGGAAAAACTGATTACACTGAACTAGTCGCGCTCTCTATACAGGAGTCCTCGTGTATGTCAAATGTCCAATTTACGATGACGGATATAATTTTTCACTCATAGTGTTCAGCTTTAAAATTTTATATACAGATGTAAGCATTTGAAAATTGAATATTTTTACACTAAAATTTTTCACAAAATAAAATGAATTTCAGCACATGAACGTACTTAAATTGATACACTCACAGCAATATAGCGATGACTCACTCTCTCTCTCTCTCTCTCTCTCCCTCTGTTTCTATCTCTCATTATAACTCTTTAAGGATCGTTTGTATTGACCTACTTTTTTCACATCGTGAACCCCTGTAACCTTCAACACATCCAAAACACTTTCCATTCACAATGTTACAATGTTTCTCCTGACAGTTTTGTGGACACGGTAAAGTGCAATTTACTCCGTAAACACCAGTGGTGGGACATCCTAATTTAAAAAAAATACTGATGGCTAAAAAAGTTTATGCATTTCTCTTTTGTATTCATAAAAAAATTAAGGTAGCATTTGTTAATTATCATTTTTCATTTTTAAATCCTTCAGTTGAACTTCATTCAAGAAAAAAAATGATTTTTTATCAATACTTGCTCCTTTTTTATATAATTATGAGTTCTTTAAAGATCGTTCGATCTTTCCCGTCCTTAAGAATATTCAGTTCAGATTGAAAGTTAGATATATATACATGTGTGTAAAAGTATGATGTCAAATTAAATCCGTTTAATGAAACAATAGCCCTTTCGAACTTTCGCTATAATTTTTTAACCATAGGAGATAGATTCAAGGTTATATTCTTTTTGTCCTGTCTGTTTGTCTGTCAGCTGTCAATTTTAACCTTCGTCATTATTTTTGAATCAATAAAAGATAGAGACTTCATATTTTGTATGCGTACGTAACTAATTATGCTCTTTCAAATGACACCAAGGTAAACAACCTTGTGACCCTAACTGTGACTTTATGCTAAAAATAGTTTTTTCAACTTTCTTTCTGTTTTGAACCATGAGAGAACGAAACTTCAAATTAGGTATGCATACTCCACTATTTATATTCTTTCAATTACCCCATTGAACTTGTGACCTTCACTATGACCTATATGCTATAAATTGTTTTAAGGAACTTTGTTGCCGCTGGCTGTATGGTGTTTCTCAAACACCTCTTTTTTATCTACATATGATTAGATTTTTCTCTAATTGAAAGAAAAAATAGCACGCATACTTTCATATGTAAATTTATATTGTATATATACTTCAATCACATTAGCAAAAAATAACCTTCAAAAACTTCAAATATCTAGTATAATCAAAAAGAATAATCAAAATTTAAATAACGTGTATAAAATTAAAATGACTAGATTAACTCTGAAAAATTATGTAAATACTCCTTTCTAATATATCTAAGTTGCTCTTCAGTTACTATTTTGTCGATTGATAGTTTTTTTTAATTGCATACTCCGTAATATATCGTGTAGAATTTCCAGGAACTTATTCTTACAAAATAAATTGTGTTGATGGTGTTTTCTTACCAAAAACTTCAACTTCACAAAGTTCGTTATGTGCGTATTTAGAATACCCATCAGGGTTGGTAACTCCCGGGAGTCTCTCATTGTAGTAGATAATGTAACGTCCATGTGTTACACATTCTATGGTTACATTATCCGGAATTGTGGCCCTGGTGTAGTTTGTATCCTTAAAACATAGAATGCCTTCGTCTTTGTCAGTTGTGTTTGATATGTAAATAGAAAATCCAAGGAATCGGGATGTGTAACCATTTCGGGGGCCTAGGGAAATAAAAGTAAATTTCATAATTTAAAATGTGATATCATGAAGTAAAATGCAAACACTGGTGCACATAGATTTTTAATCTTTTTAAGAGTTATAAATTTTAGAGAATACTTGTTCAAACTAACAATTAACATGATGTAGCTCTTAGATAAAATTTCAAATGAAGAAAACCTTTTTTATTGTATATAATACGTTTGAAATTTTGTACTTATTCCCAATAGATAAAATATTTTCCCAAAAGTAAAATAACATCACCCCTCTTTTTTTACAGGTGACGAACTTCAATTAAAATTGACGGCCCCTTACCTTGTAAACAGCACGTAATTTATTACATTACAATATTTTTTATTTGGCTTAATACTATATATATAAAATATTTCTTTTAAGAATGCAACTTAAATAAGCTTCTTTTTCTGAGAAGTTCAAAAAGCAGAATGGACATATATACTAAATAATGCAGAACTTATTGTCAAAATAAGTACTCAATCATATACTTCTATGAGAAAAAAAGTTTAAGAAAACTTAAAACATTTATGAAACATAATTAACTTAAACTAGCATACACTTAAACATTACCCCATTCAAAATTATCTGTCCTGTAGAATATGTTTATATGATGTATACTAAGCACTCCTCCTAGATCCACCCACCAGGAGGCATTGTATTTTTCGTTGTCAGATATCGTACACTGTCCTCCTGACCCTGCCCGGTTTGTAAACTGCCCATCCACAGCTTTATCGGCTCCCCATTGAAAAATAAAAAAAGGATATGGATATTGTTGCCAGGCAGTCTTGTTAAATGCAATATTGTCTGTGAATCGAAAGGAAAGATATCTATCTAAATATATATGGATTAATTCATGGCGATTAAAGAAATACATGATATATAGATCTAGAATTCTGAAAGATCTAAATTTCATCCCCTACACCCCATCTAACTAGAAAAGCATTAATTTCCATTAACATCGATGCTGCATTAAAATAAATGTCCGGAGTCAATTCTCTTTTATAACTAGAAATGTTGCATTTAAATAAAGGTGAATAATATTGCAACATAGTTATTCTTTGTACTGTGCAAACAAGCTCCACTGTAATATGTTGACGGTGCGACCGTAAGGGCGAACACAGATCTTTCTTTTTACAGTACTTATTCACTTTAAATTTTTGTGTACCAATTCTACGGCTAATATATTTCCCTCACCTATTTTATTGATTTTATGTATCTTTAGTCTTTATTTTTTTTTTTGACTTGTTTTAAATAAAATGACATTTCTTGTTTTTTTTTTTTAACTTTAGATTTACAGTAATGTGTTCGTGGAATCGGTCAAAAACATAAATAAACTTCAACATTTTCCATACAAATGACTATGTAAAGGATACGATCTTACCATATGCAGTTGCAAAACTCCCGATCAGCATTAATTCAACAAGAAAACGAAACAACAAAACTTTCCTATCCATGACGTTGGATGTAGAATAATATTAATCCAGGAAGTAAAGTTTATAAGATGATTTTTTGTAATATAACCTTTTCTAAGTGTAGCAATAAGGTCAAGTACCAAGCGTTATATAACCAGTATATATTCGAGAGAATAAATGTTCATAAGTACACTTACCAGCAAAGTTCTCTACCCATTGCTTGAAAATTAATGCTAAGAAACTTTTATTTATAAAATCATTTCAATTTTTTTGTAACATGTTCTAAGTGTGAAAAAAAATTCCAGGGATATTCTATTCCAAAGGAAAGGTATATCGTAAGTGTTACAAAATCCATGCACTACTGGACGAAAAAAGTGCTGAGAATCCCAAATTTTACTGATAATGTTTGATAATTACTGATACGGCGCTGTTCTTGCTGATAATTACTGATATTTACTGTTATTATTACTGTTGTTGCTGATAATTTTAGTTGTTGCCGATAAATACTGATAATTGCTGTCGTCTTTTACTGTGGAGTCTGATAAATACTGATAAATACTGTTGAGGTACTGTCGCTGCTGAGAATTACTGATAATTACTGTTGAGGTACTGTCGATGCTGAGATTTACTGATAATTACTGTGGTCATTGTTTTTAACCTAGGAATGGATTAAAATAGCCTGAGAAATGATTATTTGTTTGTTGTTTTTTTTTAAAGTATTTTAACAAATTCATTACATTCAATTACAAAATAAATTATTCTCAATAAAGAAAGTCACCTTTTATTAATTTGTTTTCAGTTTTCAGCTATTCATTTTATTATAATTATTTTTAGACCATAATGTTAACATAAGCTTTCATCATCTGAGGAAAATTATTCTGTTGTATTTGCAGTGGTTTTTCTTCCAAAGTACTTTTTTAAAAATTTTAATTTTTGTTCATAAAGTTAAAAAAAAAATCCCATATCTTATTTTTTCTCACATGTAATTGTACTGTCATCAAAAGCTTTATGTGGGTATCTTTAATACTTCAATACAGTCAATGGTTGTAAATATCAATTTATTTTACCGTGTGGAGAACCGAAAATGCATCAGCACATTAAGTTGAAAATAACCCCCCCCCTTCCATTTACTTTTAAATTAAGCTCTCATTTTAACAAGACAGTATTAGATATTTGTCATAAAATCTAGTCTCGAAGCGTACACTTTGTTATTTTATAGAAGAATGTGATAGGGTAAAATAATTAAATTGAAGCATCTTTAATTTAATTCTTTTATATATTATGTAGACAGCGCGCTCTATTTCTCCGATGTCCTCCCTGCGAATTTTATATCATTGTGTCGCTTTCTCTTTCTCTCTCTCTCTCTCTTTCTCTCTCTCTCTCTGTAAAATTTCTTGTTAAGGCTTAAGTATTGTACACTACATGACATAAATCTTATGCAGTGTGATTTTCAGTCTATGTAATACACGTCTTTCTTTAGGCAAATTCTTTTTTCATTGTATACAGTTTTAAGTCTATGGGCATATGGCTTCTAATATTATGCGCCACTCCTTAAACATGTTATATGCGGTCAGTCAGTTAAAAAACAAAATAAAATAAATCAAAACTTGAATTAACTTTTTCCATTAATGCAATTGTGCTTGTGTCAACCACGTGTAAAAGTTCTACTTTCGTTTTAGAATCGGGTCAATTATTAGTACATTCTGCCATATAAATTAGAATTTTGTGCAGAGATTATAATTTTTTTTAATTCCATTTTTGTCCGAGACCTTTGTATAAACGAACAGTACAGACTTGGTGCTTATTTTTATGATTTTACTTGATTGTAGCACAAAAATGAGGGGTTGAAATACTGTTTACATTTAAGTGATAGCCGATAGGACAAGGTCTGTTCTTTAGTTGTGTGTTTTATAAGTCATGCAAGTAATGATATTATACTTATCGAATTTTTTATATGCATGAATAAAATTATTTAAGAGAATCAATTGCAATGAACCATACAAAATTCAGAACTGAAGTAATTATAACATTTATTCATGAGTGCGATAAACAATATATGTCATGTTTCTGACATTCAAAATCCATACATTTCAGGTTTTTTTTTTTCTCGGATTAAGCGAAGTGGAGTTTCCCTGCATCTGAATTGTGAACAATTAACGCTAATATTATTTTTAAAAAGTGCTTCACTAAACAATCTTTCTCTTTATATATATATATATATATATATATATGATTGTATATTTTGCACACTTTTTTTTATTAAAAAAAGTGAAGTCAATTTCTCGTCTACGTATTTACCGGTCCAAAACCATCGTTAACAGAGATTCAGAATTGAAATATGTGACCACCTCCCCCGGGATATTCTTTTATCTGATAAACAAAATATACTCCCCGGCCTAAATTCCCTTACTTCGCATTTATAGCAACCTACAAAATTTTTTTGTTTAGTTTCTTATTCACTCATGCCTTTTAGACCTACTGTTATGTATAAAATCACCTACATTTTATATGTTTTTGTGGTGTATGTATACTATTGTAAAATGGTAAAAAGATTCAAATAAATGATTGATTGATTGAAGAAATATGCGTAAAATAAAAAAAGGAAATTAATTACTGAAGATAGATCTTTGAGAGTTGAAATAATAATTAAAATAAATCTGTACAACGTACATGATGTACATGTAAATATCTTCTCTTTTTTTATTATAGTACCAAAGTGTTCTATTCTAAATATTTTTTTCTATCAATTTTATTCCTCATCAAATTCAATATTACGGAATTTTTTTTTTTTTCGTGTGACTGTAAACTTTATGATTGTTCCAAAGTAGAGAGTACATGTACAGTGTAGGTAGTTTGTTTATTGATAACATCGGTAGCCGCAGACGAAGAACAATAGGTAATTAGTGCCCATTGTTACGCTGACCACTACAATTTGCATGGAATATACAATTTGTACCCCGTTCTACCCCGGGGCTGAAGACATGTACACAATACAGCCAAATCACAGGTCGATCACCGATTTCTGATCAATTGAAATCAATTTAAAGGTGTTTTCCTTTCAACTTTTTACCATGCAAAATTAAAATCGATCAATTTGATCATATACTAATAGTAACATATCAAATTAAGTATCATTTCAGTTCTTATTTCCCATTCCATAAAATCAAATAAAAAAATTAATGAGATTTTAAAACTGATTAAACAAAAATGATTTTGTATTAAAATTTTAAGAGACAAAATAAACACATGTACCTTTGCACTAGGGATTCTTAACCTCTAATTTTTTATCAGCTCGCCCCATTTGCCGGTTGCACATGCATACAGTGTGTACTTGTACATATGCACATGTGGAGAAGTTTAATTCTTGGACGATCTACAGACGTCTACATAACAATAAAATAAATGAATAAATAAAAAAAAATATTTATTAAAATCAGTGCCCACAGATTGAACATATTCAAACCAGTTTTCACCTCTTAGTTACTTTTTAAAAGGGATAAAATTTCTAATTTTCGAGCAAATTTTCAAATATTTCGACAAAAAGAGACCAGAAAACTGAACATTTACCAAGATAAAAATTGTTTTTTTTTTTCTTTAAAAAAAAAGGCCCTCAAAAAGAAAATGTTGTCAAACCTGACCAGTTGACCTAGTGAAATCGGTACGCCCTACCAAAAAAATACTATAGTTAACTATAGTTTACTATAGTTAACTATAGTGATAACTTTGACACTTTGAAAACTTTGATTTACTATAGTGATAACTTTGACACTTTGAAAAACTTTGACGAAAACTTTGACACTTTGAAAAACTTTGGGGAAAACTTTGACACTTTGAAAAACTTTGACGAAAACTTTGACACTTTGAAAAACTTTAGCGAAAACTTTGACACTTTGAAAAACTTTGGCGAAAACTTTGACACTTTGAAAAACTTTGGCGAAAACTTTGACACTTTGAAAAACTTTATCGAAAACTTTGACACTTTGAAAAACTTTATCGAAAACTTTGACACTTTGAAAAACTTTATCGAAAACTTTGAAAATTTGAAAAACTTAATCAAAACTTGGATAATCTAACACTTCGAAAAACTGTATCGAAATTTTGGATACTTCGAAAAACTTTATCGAATACTTGAATGCTTTAAAACTTTGAAAAAGTTTATTGAAAACTTTGACACTTTAAAAAACTTTATCAAAAACTTTTATTCTTCGAGAAACTTAATCCAAAACTTTGACACTTTGAAAAACATTATCGAAGTCTCTGATACTTTGTAAAACTTAATCGAAAACTTGGATACTTTGAAAAACTTTATCAAAAAATTTAACACTTTGAAAAACTTTGTCGAAAACTTGAAAAACTTTATCGAAAACTTTGAAAAATTAAAAAACTTTATCGAAAACTTGGATACTTTAACACATAGAAAAATTTAATCGCCAACGTTGACACTTTAAAAAACTTTATCAAAAACTTTGAAAATTTAAAAAACTTTATCGAAAACTTGGGATGCTTTGAAAAACTTTATCGAAAAGTTTGATAATTTGAAAAACTTTATCGAAAATTCTGATACTTTGAAGAACTTTGGCGAAAACTTTGACACTATGAAAAACTTTGTGGAAAACTTTGACACTTTGAAAAACTTTGACACTTTGAAAAACTTTGACAAAAACTTTGACACTTTGAAAAACTTTGGCAAAAACTTTGACACTTTGAAAAACTTTGACGAAAACTTTGACACTTTGAAAAACTTTGGCGAAAACTTTGACATTTTGAAAAACTTTGACGAAAACTTTGACACTTTGAAAAACTTTGGCGAAAACTTTGACACTTTGAAAAACTTTGACGAAAACTTTGATACTTTGAAAAACTTTGACGAAAACTTTGACACTTTGATTTACTATAGTTAACTATAGTAAACTATAGTTAACTATAGTATTTTTTTGTTAGGGCGAATCCAACTTTTCTAACCTGCAGGAAACTTTTTTATCCTGATTTTTTTTTTTCATCCATTAAGAATTTTTTTCTTATTATTGAAAAAAAAAGATCACCGATCTCCCTGCATAAATTTCTTGGAGTCGGGAAAGGCGGTGATGGATCTTTTTTAAGATGGCATAATTTTCTTTTTATTTACAGTTTATTATCAATAAGATCTTATGCAAAAGTAAAATTCCATTTTTTTTGCTGCAGTTATTTTTTTTTTTAATAAAATCTATTTCTAAATATTCATTCTATTAATAATTCATTTGATTATTGTCAATTTTTTTACAAACTTAATGTAGAAATTGAGATCAGCATACATGTAATTTTGTCACAAGCAGAACATTTAAAGAAATATGAAAATTTTGTCATGATGATAATTCAAGTAAAAGAAAGTAATAATTAAAGGTTTCTATAGCCCTCTGTTTTATTTTAAATCAATTACCAGGTTAAAAACAATGACCACAGTAATTATCAGTAAATCTCAGCATCGACAGAACCACAACAGTAATTCTCAGTAATTCTCAGCAGCGACAGTACCTCAACAGTATTTATCAGTATTTATCAGACTCAACAGTAAAAGGCAACAGTAATTATCAGTATTTATCAGAAACAACTAAAATTATCAGCAACAACAGTAATTATAACAGTAAATATCAGTATTTATCAGCAAGAACAGCACAGTATCAGTAATTATCAAACATTATCAGTAAAACTTGGGATTCTCAGCACTTTTTTCGTCCAGTAGTGATGTTCTTTCATATCTTGAAGCATCCTTTCAAAATAAGTCTTGATGTTTTATGGGGAGCGAAAATAAAAAAAAATCTCAGATATATTAAAAATTCCAAAACAATTGTTGAAATCTATCTTTTTTACAATTTCACAAAATCAAAACTATGGCGTTTTAAGTGTGTAGATTTGATTCTACAAACTACCCGGTATGAAAATGATCGTCAGCTTTTCCTGGGATGCAATGAAAGAATGCAAAGAATAGCTAAAAACAATGATTATCGGGGGAAACGATGCTACGAAAAAATTGATAATATTGTTGCTTGCATGATACTTACACTGACATGTTCTTAAACTTATTAAGCTAATGTATGAAAAATATCTTACGTAATACAGCTACAGAATGTAGCTTTCAAAACACTTCCTTATTATTTTTTTTATCTTTCTTTGTATGACATTGTTTCACGATAAAGCCCTTCAATCCAGTGAATCATTTCTTTAACCCATCATTTTGTCATCGTAGAAGCCCTCTCTATACATGATTTTCAACTTTCCATACTCTGCCTTCTTGATAGATGAATATAAATAAAAATAAATATTAATCATCAGGGATTTGTTAATTTCAAGATTGAACGGATTTTGCACTTAATACATCTCAACAACTTTTATTTAGAAACAATACAATTATATGATCAAGTTGTCAGGAAGGATATATAGAGATTAGGAACAGCATTCAATATCAAAGTCTGCACAACAATACAGAATAGGAGCAGAGCAAACACGGACAAACACAGAGAAACATCAGAGGTGGATCAGATTTCATGGAGGAGCGAGCGTTCCCTGCTGACCGGTCATACCCGCCGTGTAGATTTCTTATTTTTTATTAAATATTTCAATTCAAAATGAAAGTACCTGTTCACGTGTATTAAAATATAACTGAATCCCATTTCCAAATATTTTTATGACAAACATGGTTTATTTTTGCTCATAAAAATGTCATTTGACATTATACAATTATGGACTGTTTAGAAGGGAGACATCACCAGTTATCAGGTCTGAGTAGGGTTGTCGTCCGAGGGCGCTTGCGCCCGAGGGTGACAACCCTACTCAGACCTGATAACTGGTGATGTCTCCCTTCTAAACAGTCCATAATAGTTTTATTATCCTGAAGAATATTTAATTATCAATTAGATAGAGTACAAAATAGTAATCAAACCTCTTGTTTTCTTCTACTCTGCTCCGATTCCATCCTTTCAAAATATGTCAACAGACAACTTTGACGTCATCGTTAGAATTTATTGTTTACCGATCCCGCATATTTAGCCACTATACTTATAAATAGGAGTTATCTCGCTTAAACCACTGTAGTCTTTATCAAAGGGCGACAACACAGTTGTAACCGTGCATGCTCGCTTACGCTATTTCATTGTCATCTGAAGGGAGATAACAGTTGTCACCCTGCGCGTGAGGGAGACATCACGAGTTGTCTCCCTGCACGTGACCTGCTCTAAACCAATCAGATTGACTGTATAATTCTGAAGGATAATAAAACAATTTATCGTTATATCCATATCGTAGGCGACAATATGTTCCAATTTTCACCGCAGATATTGGTATCCCTCTGTATTTACTATTGCTGGCCAAAACACTTATAAAGTCAGTCGCAATATAATGTGTCTCACTTTTACTGTGCAAATTGTCGCCACATGCTAAAAGATTCTTGTGTTGTTTTATTATTTTGAAGTTTTCTGAATGTTTTTGGTGCCTGCTTCACATTCACTTTCCCGTATCTTTTTTCATGCAGTGTTTTTGCGATTGTGCTTTTTGTTTTTATTCAATGTGCATATTGTCGTCCACCAGTTCAAATCTCATGATAATGCGTGGTCCAACTTCGATATATCGGTAAATCCGTTAAAATGACTAACCATTGCTTTTCTTGTTTACAGTGTTTTCTATTTCTTTAAATATATATTCTAATTTGAACATTTTTACTCATTGTATCCCTAGCAACGAGGGCCATGATTTGCTCATCCCTCCATGGCACCTGATTCCACCTCTGATGTTTAAGAGGGCCTTGTTTGTTCTCCTCCTATTTTTATCATTGTTTCATGGACTTTTGATCTTGAATACTGTCCGTTATCTCCATATGTTTCTTTAGAGATACTTATATTTCTTGAAACGATGATCACTTGGTAAAGCCAAACTCCTCCTTCCTAAGAACATGAGCTGAATAAACTACTGTTGAGTTTATTGATTGATTGTTTGTTGTTTAACGTCCCTCTCGAGAATTTTTCACTCATATGGAGACGTCACCGATGCCAGTTAAGGGCTTCAAATTTAGACCTATACTCGGCACTCAGGGTCATTGGGCAGTGAGGGTTCTTTATGGTGTAAACACCTACCGTAACACGGGACCTACGTTTTTAAGGTCATATCCAAAAGACCCGTGATTTCACTTATAGTGCCGAGCGCTTGGCAAAGGAAAAGTCACTACCTTTGTTTACGTCTTAGGTATGACGCGGCGCAGCTATCGAGAAAATTGAACCCAGGCCTCCCGATCTCGAAGCAAACGCTCTACCACTAGGCTACCGTGACCGGTTTGTTCAGTTTAAATAAAGCTTTTAAACAACTTTCCATTTTTAGGACTTTTTTCTTCAAAATTCCTTTCTTAAAAAAAATCATTAATTCCCCAGTTTCTTACTGCTTCTGAAATTGAAATTGAAAGGAATGAATCTGTATTTAAAATGACAAACTTGAACTTCATTTTCACGGAGGCTTTTTAGCACGTTTTATTGAAATTAGTCTTCACGTTCTTGATAATAAACTGAAAATGGTTTACAGACGGCCACACAGAAAGACAGTAGACAACTTGTACTCCAAATCGCTCAAATGGAATACAAATTGCAACTCAAACACAATCTTTTTCGAAACCTGCATAAAATGATGCAAAACCAATATGCAGACATTCAAATACGCGGGTTTCTTAAGGCAGCACATGGATCAGAATTCGGCGAATTAACACTTTTTTATAATTATGTAACACTCATAAATCGAGAAGCCAAGGGTTAAACTTTGGCTATAATTATGCATTCTATAGACGTCAATGGGACTTATACTACAGGAAGCACTTCCCCACGACCTCACCACGTGACGTCTATAATTAGAAAATATGCCTTAATGAAAAAGTGAAAAGTTCAACACTACCACGGGGATAATTAGTTTCAATTTGAAATAATAATTATGTAAAAACATCTCTGTACCATGAATAGTGCTGCTAGAATCCTACTGTCCTATCACAGAAATAATTTTTGAACACTTTCGGTTGAAACCTTCCTAAAATTTTTACATTTTGTTCATAACATCGAAAAAAAATGCACCAATTCCCGTAAACCATACAATTCTAGCAGCACTTTCCAAAAACAATAGAATAAGAACTGCTGTAAGAAGAATAAGAATAGAATAGAAACAAAAAAAAGTTTCAAGATATGCGGCGTAATGTTGAACATTTGCATCGTTTTTGTTACGAATGACAGAGGAAAGGATGACCTGCAAGTAAACATTCTCCCTGCTTTAAAATAACGAAGAAAATGTAGAATTACGGTATATAACCATACCTTATTCATAATCTTTATTCCCACATGAATCAGACATGACATTCATTCTAAATGCTTTTAAACTCCGATTTCTTGTGTTTGTTTACATGAATTTCTGCTACGTTTCACTTTCACTCTGCTACTGCATGATCAACAGTTATGACGTCACGGGTTTGGTATTTAACCACTGTGATAACTACAGAGGCCCTGAAACGACAAAATTCCTTTTATTTTATACCTTAGATTATTTTGAATCATTTTTACGACCTCAAATCAATCTTAGATATCGATTTTAAGAAATTGTTATCTGTAAACCTCAAATCATATATAGCTTTCCATGACATCATATCATATAGGCAAGTAGAATATTTGGTTGTAACCTTAACCTACCTGCGTTGTCTCAGAAGAGCTCTTTTCGGCCAGTCAATTTTCTGATTTGAACGTTGCATTTAAATTGAAAGGTGGTTGAGAAAATATCTTTTTGTACACTAAATGTCAAATAAAGATCAACAGAATCAATGAAGAACCACTGTTATCTTTTCATTTAGCCCAAAAATAGTTTGTTTTTCTTGTTGTAAGTACGGAAATTAATGTCTCATCTGTTGCAGAAGAAATAAATAGCCCAAGTAATATACGTTGTGTACATTTACATGTGTATAAAAACATTCAAAACAAAAGTAGATTTGTTAACTATTTCATTATAGAAGTATTTGTCATTGTATGCATAACTGATGGAACAGAAATTGTTAAAGAAATCGATGGAGGTTGTTTCCTTAGTGTTGTTTTAGGATTGATTAACGGCAATGGTCTTCATATGATTGATTGTATATTGTTTAAAGTCCCTCTCAAGAATTTTTACTCATATGGAGACTTTTGGTCTTCATTAGAAATGAAGGGAATCAAATGTAGTATTATCATATTCAAAAATATATTGGCATTTTCCCCCAGTATGCTTTTTTTCTGTAATGCTTTATATTATAAACCTCAGATAAACTAATGAAAAGAAACATTTCCTTCTAACCACATCACATTGTATTTGTTTTATTATGAACATAACTACAGAGATCTTTTTTTTATTTTAGTATCATCTTCAAAACAAGATAAAATTACTTAGACACAAAGTTAATTTGTGAATATGTTTTTAGTAGATTCATGCACTTTATTACATTTTTTTTTGTCATGGAAGAGATTATATCTCTCCAAAGAGAATCTTTAATAAATGTAAAACATTTTATGAACGTTGTTCCCTTCATCTCCCAAATACCATTGTATACATAAAACCCTCACAGCTCTCTAATTTAGTTTATAATAAAGAGAAGGTTGACTTAATTGCCCAAGTTCTTGGTATCCAGCATTGTCTTTCACTTTATCATAGATCTCTGTATTAGGTGTAGTTAGTTCTGTGGGCAATGGTTTTGTGTTGTTCTCTTCTTGACTCATGCCTTTTCTACAAATCTTGAATACAAAGAGCATCTAATTATGCACAGAAATCTCATCAAATAGCCATGGATTGACTTAATTCATTTTAAAAGAAGAAGAAACAAAACCGTTAAAACCTATCAGATAAGTAGAATGATATTTAAAGGTACATTGTACACTCAAGAAAAGACTGATAACGACTCCGTAAAGTGTGGCATGGGCCAGACTGTTTGTATCAGGAGATGACGATATGGCTGTAATAACATAGGATGTTTAAAGAACTTTTTATGAATTTTTTTTAGTTTTAAAAAAAAATGTTCTTCAAAAAGACCAAAAGGTTAAGTTTTGGCAGAAAGAAAATCATTGATAGCAACATTCATTCACAGCAACTCAGTATTTTTGGTAAAATTACAGTACCGACCGGACACAAACTTACACCAATGTGAACCCAAACCAAAATTGGTTGCGCTATGTTTTGTCTTTAATCAAGCAAGTTAATGAAATCCTAATTTTTAAAAAAATATATTTTTCTTTTTTAAAGAAGACCATTGCCACATTTACCGCAACTTTTCTCTAAGGAATTTGTAAGAAAATAAGGCGCCTGTACGATAGAAATACAAAATGCCGTGATGATCGACCGTTTAATATCCCTGCATTTTTTTAACCATGTAAATTTAGCATTTTTAGATATCATGTGGCACATAACATCGATATTTTTGGGTCCCCCGCATAGTTTCAATCAGCCAAATTGATTGTAATATCTAAACTCTGTTTTTTTCTCATTCGAAGTTATAGAATCCATATGAAAAGTTTACAGCATTTAACTTTTTTAAATATAAACTCACATCTAAAATATGAGTTCTTCGGTAATTTATGGTAAAAACACAGTTCACATTCGCTGTTATTTTTGTTTTCGTGGCAGAGATCATTTATAAACAGTTTTCCATTATGTGTAGTGGCCATGCTTACTTTTAAAGTAAATTTCTTTTTTTTTAAATGACCCTCGTATGCCATTCTCGATAAGCAACAACAGTGTTTTAATCAGTTTCATTCATGAGTAGCTTTATATTGTACACTTTTCTCCCCCAAACTCTTAACCGATCTCGAAAATAAATTTGTTAAGATTTAAAAATATTTAAAAAAAGGAAACGAAATAATATATTTGGATATATTCTTGCTATTTTGTACTAGGTGCGTCTTTTTTATATCTATATTTTTTATGGACACTTATAGCTATCTTTTTACTTATATTCCAAGAGTTATCAAGAAAATAATGTTCAAAATTTTGAGTAGAACAATAATAGCTTGAGCAGTACAGTTAAGGTGTACAATAGAAATTTCAGCAATATTTTGTAATTATAAATGTAATCATAATCGGGATGGCGATTGTTTTAGTACATTATTTATATCGGATAATTGAAATTATGATTAATAACTATGTAGAGAAGACGATTCAATTTTATATTTAGACCTGTCACGTGATGCAGCAGTCAGGTGATTTTAGCACATTTACTTGCAGTATTGATGTTACCAATTATTTCACTAGTGCAAGGCATATCCAAGTTAAAATGCAAAGTTTAGTTTATGAATATTTTTACCACGCCTTGTAGGTTTTTGAAAAGTGCAGCGATGCTATTTAAATTCTGCAATTTCAGTCTTAAGATTATATTTGTATGACCAAATGTTGCATTTTTTGCTTGTCAACGGGGCGAAATGTTGACGTAATCAAATTAGATTTAGGATTTCATTAGGATCACAGCACTTTTACAATACCTTGATACTTCTAGAGTTGAATTGTAAAAGATTACTATGACCCATTGAGTGTATGCCCTTGCTCTATATCGATTCATTAAGATCCCCACATTACCCTCTGAAGCGCTTGCAAACAAATATACGACAGTGTCTTTTAAATACGTTTTTATACAGAAAATGTGTTAATAAAATCGTTAGGAAGACACTGAATTCAAGTTAATGGCCTATAAAGTATCTGTAAATAATATTTTATTGAAAAATAAAATACATTTTACGTTGGGAAAATATTACTTCATTTCTCTGTCACTACATACACTGTACAAAGTACATCATGTCTTACGAAATGACGTCACATTGACAAGTAGATTGCCTCAAGTGATTTGTTTGTAATTTGTTAAGTGGGATTTTAACTAACGACAAAACAGCATGTTGTTGTAAGTTTCAATGCAGTTTCTTTCAGGATAAATTTCAGATCACCTCATGTTGTGGTATTTTAAATAATTGTTGTATGACGTATATTTTGTATGATGTCTTTGCTACCTTTCCTGTACAAAATAAACTCCGCCCCCTATTTGTAACCTTAACCATGCTGCGCGATGATAATATGCTCTAATTAGAAATGTCTCTTAATTGCCTAACACAAGTGTAAATTAAAATGAAAAGTAGAGGAGAAGAAAATAAAGCTAAACAAAAAAGTTGTTTTTACCACTACATTGTCCTGTCATTGCATCACACATCTTTTGAACTAAACAGTCGGCGATGCATGTCTCTTGGCAGTTGCATCCATGAAGTCAATTCGGACATTCTACAAAAAAAAAAAGAATTCCGAAAATGAATTAATCTGCCATCACCCCCCCCCCCCTCGAAGATCTAATTGCAATCCCATATTTTTTTCTAGCTTGACATAACTACACTTACATGCCCTTGAACTATTAAGGATATTTTACATAATGATATTAAATGATCCCACCCTCCAGAAAAATGAAATCAAATGATTTCACAGCAATTTCCGTAAAAAAGATTAAATAATAAAACAAATAACTAAAAATAATTGTTTTTTTTCCAAATCCCTGCCCCCAAAAAGCTCTTCGATGCTTAGACTTCTTTTAACAAACCGGAATTTGCTATATAAAGAATGTTAGAATCATATCTGTAAATGCTATACCTTGTCTTGTAATCCTATCTGATTTAATACTTATTCTTACCTTCATTGCATTTTTCTCTTTGAAATCCTCTGTCACATCCTTTAAACATGTCCCATTGATGTGATGACATTGTTCAAAACTAAGACACGATCCACAATAGATATTGCAGTCTTTACCGTAACGTCACCCATCACATTCTGTAAAATCCAATATTAATTCCCATTGCCTATTCTCTAGCATATGAAACAGGAACTAATGAAAACTATGTTAACGCCTTAAAAAGCATATTAAGAATATATATGTCAGATGTTATTGTTGTACGCAAGTGAGTTAAAGCTAGATATGGGTTTTCTATGCAAATGGGCTGATAAAAATGCATAAATTGTATATTTTATGTACAGAGAATGTTCAAAATGATTTTTTTTACACATACTTAGTACCCACAGTATATTATTGCAAGTGCATATTATGAGGTCATATTATGACGTCATAGTTCTTTCCCATTCAAGGTAATAAAACACATAAACAAAAGCCTAATAATAATGAATAAATAAAGTATAATGTTCAGGAAAATATTCTTAAAATTAATAAAATTGCTGCACAAATCCTATCCTCTTCTTCAATCAATAAAAATTTAACTAAACTTACACTGGACTGTACAATTTTACCCTCTTCAACTAAGAACTGTGCAAATAGTAATTAAACTATTGTAGTGTCGACATTTGTGCAACAATATCTTAAATCTTTAGAATATTCTGCTTTTCTTTATACCTTGTATCTGTCAAACAAAGTAAGGTATGCCCTTGCACCGAAGCGATTTTGTTGATGTTTCTTATAAACTTGTGTAGTAAAGGTCGATGACGTCATAATATGACGTCATAATGTGTACTGGCCGTTGCATATCGTGGGTACCAAGAATGTAATAGAAAACAAGTCTTAACATTTTCTTTGTGGTATGTATAGCAATTATTGAAATTAGTTAATTATTTTGCATAGAAAACTCCATACGTAACCTAAACTCACTTGCGTAATGCATCCACCATTAACAGCATGATATTATTATATGTACTTTTTTCAATTTATAAATACCTGTACTTTTGAATAATCGAATAAAAACACTTTTTTGAAAGTCCTTGTTGTTATTTTCCAGAGTTCATTCTTTATTTATTCTACCACCTAAAACTAACTCCGATAGACTCTTATTGTAAAATTTTGGTTATTCAACAATATAATAAAAAGAGCAAAAACCCAAAGAACTGGGGGAAAATACCATTCTAACAGAAGGCTCCCTTCCACTCAGGATGACAACCAGACTCGCAGACACCAGTTAATCTGTTACAGTCTCCTCTACAGTTTGGTTCACAGAACTCAACACAATTCTTTCCATGTCTTCAAAATTGACAAGCTGTCAGATAATTCACGAGGGAAATGTTGTGAATGGAATGTAAAAACAATAGATATGCATAAGTATGAATATATTATTCACATAGACTTGATATTTTATCAGCGGGATTTCATTTATATACATTGTTGCCATAAATGAAAAAAAAAGTCGTCAAATGTTACAGTTTTTATAATTCATCAATGCATGAAAAATACGCACAAGATTTTTTTTTTATTGACAAACTGTTATTTTGTTGTTTACAATGTCTTTTATTTTCTATTAAAGACGTGCCATCATTAGGTAAAAACTCTTTAAATTTGAAAATTCGTTTAAAAGTTTGCTGTTCTACGAGGGTTGTCCCAAAATTTCGTAGAGAAGTTATGTTTTGTAGTAAAACGGTGTCATATATAAATGAAACTTGAGTTCGTAAATAGATTAAAACAGCACTATCTAATATTTTTATGGTCAAATATGGAATATATACACATATTGATTTTATGCACATATTTGCCTTGAGTAGTAAGGTGATGAAGTACCTGAGAATTATTCTTAAAATCCTACAGTAAATTTATTACTTCTTTGCGTTTTTGCATGTGAAATAAGTTTTCTTTAAATGTTTTAAAAACGATGTTTCCTCAAATTTTGGCTTTTTATTCATTAACAGATATGAATTTCACAAGGTTTTACAAAACAAAAATATATATACTCCGGGTTGAAATCCGACTTTATGAAAAAAAAAATGGACTGTCGGTGGCACAGGCGGCGCACTGGACAATTATCAACTATGATCAAGTCATACTGAATTTCACTCCTACGGAAATGTATAAGTCAGAAATGATTGGAAGACAAGGATATGTTTTGGAACTTATTTTTTAGAATGACTGAAAGGGTTTCTCTAGGTATTAGAATTACGAAAAGAAAAAAGCCTACATACATTACAATCGTAACGATATACCCGCTATAATTTGTGTAAGTTAGAATAACTTTGATGAAACATTAAGATATAAAGTCAGACATCAGGACCTGAGTTATATAAGAATACTTTCAAATGGGCTAATCCTTCGTAAAGAAAAATGAATTTGCAGGTATATTATTTATAACACTTTGTAGAAGTGCAATTTAAAAAAATGCATAACAAATTAGGAAGTAAACAATTGAAAAAATAAATCAGAAGAACAAATTAATTTCTAATATATGATTAATGAAAATATTTTTGTGACATTAGGAGAAATAAATACATTTAGAGTAAAGACACGAAGAGTTATCTCCCCTCACTATAAAACCAATACTGAAATAATCCATTAAAAATAAATTGTTAAATATGGGCTATATTTTTTTTTAACTTATACCTAAACAAAATAATATTCTGAAATTATATTTCAACAATAGATAACTTGTACGGAAGTGTAGTGTACTTTTAAAAGAAAACACATATAAAACTCTTCAACATGAGCCCTTTTGATTTATACTTTCATTGCAAACAAATTCTATATTTTCTTATATAAGCTAGATCTACAAAACAAGAGGCCCAGGGGCCACATCGCTAACCTGAGCAATTGGTTAGAAAAAAGCACATATCAGATCAGAACTGAAAGTTAAGTGAGGGCGGGGAGGGGGGGGGAAGGGGGCTTAAATGTTAAACCTCCAAGGGGTCATGATTTGAACAAAATAGAATCTACAATACCTGAGGATGATTCCCTATAAATATAACTAAGCAGGGCTTTGAAGTACTTGAAAAGAAGATTTTAAAAGGTTTCCCTATATATTCCTATTTAAAACTTTATCGGCCATTTGGATCCACCCTACCCCCGGGGGTCATGATTTGAACAAACTTGAATTTACTCTACCTGAGGATGATTCCACATGAGTTTCATCTTTCCTGTCTCAATGGTTCCTGAGAAGAAGAAAATTTTTCCTATACTTGTACATGTGTATATTCCTTTGTAAAACTTTGATCGGCCATTTTGGCCCCACCCTACCCCCGGGGGTCATGATTTGAACAAACTTGAATTTACACTACCTGGGGATGCTTTCAAATAAATAGGACCATTCATTGCTTCGTTGTTCTTGAGAAGAATATTTTTAAAGATTTTTTCTTTATATTCCTATGTAAAACTTTGATCGGCCATTTTGGCCCCACCCTATCCCCGGGGGTCATGATTTGAACAAACTTGAATTTACACTACCGGAAAATGATTCCACATGAGTTTCATCTTTCTTGGCCCAGTGGTTCTTGAGAAGATTTTTTAAAGATTTCCCCTATATATTCCTATGTAAAACTTTGATCGGCCATTTTGGCCCCACCCTATCCCCGGGGGTCATTATTTGAACAAACTTGAATTTACACTACCGGAAGATGATTCCACATGAGTTTCATCTTTCTTGGCCCAGTGGTTCTTGAGAAGAAGACTTTTTAAAGATTTTTCCTATATATTCCTATGTAAAACTTTGATCGGCCATTTTGGCCCCACCCTATCCCCGGGGGTCATGATTAAAACAAACTTGATTCTACAATACCTGAAGATGATTCCACATGAGTTTCATCTTTCCTGGTCCAGTGGTTCTTGAGGACAAGATTTTTTAAAAATGCCACTAATTTTTTTCTAATTCATAATTATCCCCCCTTGGAAAAGAGCGTGGCCCTTCATTTGAACAAACTTGAATCCCCTTTACCGAAGGATACTTTGTAGCAAGTTTGGTTGAAATTGGCCCAGTGGTTCTTGAGAAGAAGACTAAAATGTGAAAAGTTACAACAACGACAAAGACTATGACGACAACAACGACAACGACGACAAAGACAACGACGACAACGACAGACAACGGACAAATTTTGATCAGAAAAGCTCACTTGAGCCTTTGGCTCAGGTGAGCTTAAAATCAGTTCAAATAGATTTTTTCAAAAAAATAGTATTAAATTAAAAAATTGTCAAATACTACTCCTCAATCAAAAATCTTGGCCACATTGACTGAAAAGTAATTAACTATAAAGTTACCAAATGGTCTAATCCCCCCCCCCCATTTTCCAGAATTGAAAATATACATTTATATAAATTGATTTAATTATTTTTTTAAAGTGCAATCAAGATATTCAAATGCTACTACCATAACCTTATTTTATGTCAATTTTAAATTATATTCTACTTTACTTGAATATTGCATAGAATAATTAGAATATCATGGAAAAAATATGATCAGTACTCTTCCAAATTGATTAAAAGTAATTTCATTCTATCAAACATATATGAGCAGGTAGGATGGTAACATTAGGCCATTTCAATTTTTTTTTATGTTTAGCGTCCACATGTACCTTGGTTTTTGACACCTCGTATAAGAAAAAACAAACAAATCCAGGTCTCCTAAACAAGATTAATTTGGTTGAAATCTTTCAGTTCTGCAAATTTCTGAAAATACATGTATTTGTGTACAATATGTCATAGTATAGGTGTTTTATTTTAAGCATTTATTATTTTAATTTTGCTGAAGAATATTAAAGACACAGTGAATTTCTACCAAAAAAGCAGATTAATGAAACAAAATCCTCTAAATGACACTATTACTATATACAGTCTGTGTTTAATTTTATGGTCTGTGTGTTTTTGACTAATAGGTAAGTAGGTTTTTAATTGTTGGGTGAAAACTAAACAGAGAAAAAACTTGAAATGGGCTAAGTCTAAGGAAAACATATTGTAACAGTTTCCTTGACCTGAGAGATTTATGTACATAAACAGTACATAAAAATTAAAACAAAATGACAATGTAAGAACAGCTCAAAACTGCGCTTGGATATAACACTTCATGCATGACACTTTACATAAAAAAAATGAAATCAAAATCTACATGAATATGAGGAGCATCTTATCAATAAACTTGAAAAACACACACATGATAGATTATGCATAACAGAGAAAAGGTACATGTATCTATTAAGTGGCCTATTACCGAACCCGACGTAACATTTGGACAGTAGATTATGCATACATTTTTTAAAAAGAATAATCTGCAGCACCCTAATACTGAACCTGACATGAACAAAACACTCACTTAATACTATAAACAAGAAAAATAATTTTTAACAAGAGGCCCAGGGGCCACAGCGCTCACATGAGCACATCAGCTAGGAAAAAACACATATCAGATCAGACCTGAAAGTTAACTTAAGTTGGGGGGGGGGCTTGAATTTTAACCCCCAAGGGGATCATAATTTGAACGAACTAAAATCTACTTTACCTGAGGATGATTCCATACAAATATAACTAATCCTGGCTTTGAAGTACTTGAAAAGAGAATTTAAAAAGGTTTCCCTATATATTTCTATGTTAAACTTTGATCGGCCATTGTGGCCCCGCCCTACCCTAACAAAAAAATACTATAGTTAACTATAGTTATAACTTTGACACTTTGAAAACTTTGATTTACTATAGTGATAACTTTGACACTTTGAAAAACTTTGACGAAAACTTTGACACTTTGAAAAACTTTGGCAAAAACTTTGACACTTTGAAAAACTTTGGCGAAAACTTTGACACTTTGAAAAACTTTGGCGAAAACTTTGACACTTTGAAAAACTTTGACAAAAACTTTGACACTTTGAAAAACTTTGGCAAAAACATTGACACTTTGAAAAACTTTGACGAAAACTTTGACAATTTGAAAAACTTTAGCGGAAACTTTGACACTTTGAAAAACTTTGGCGAAAACATTGACACTTTGAAAAACTTTGACACTTTGAAAAACTTTGGCGAAAACTTTGACACTTTGGAAAACTTTGACAAAAACTTTGACACTTTGAAAAACTTTGGGGAAAACTTTGACACTTTGAAAAACTTTGGCGAAAACTTTGATACTTTGAAAAACTTTATAGAAAACTTGACACTTTGACAAACTTTATGGAAAACTTGGATACTTTCACACTTCAAAAAAATTTATCGAAAACTTTGAAATTTTGAAAAAGTTTATCGAAAACTTTGACACTTTGAAAATCTTTAGCGAAAACTTAGACACTTTGAAAAACTTTGACGTAAACTTTGATACTTTGAAAAAATTTTGTGAACAGTTTGATACTTCTAAAAACTTTATCGAAAACTTTGACACCTTGAAAAAATTTATCAAAACGTGGATACTATAACACTTCGATAAACTTTATCAAAACTTTGACACTTTGAAAAAGTTTATTGAAAACTTTGACACTTTAGAAAGTTTTATAGAAAATAGACAGGAAACTATGAAAAACTTTATCGAAAACTTTGACACTTTCAAAAACTTTATCGAAAACTTTTATACTTTTAAAAGACTTTGGCGAAAACATTGACACTATGAAAAACTTTATCGAAAACTTTGACACTTTTAAAAACTTTGGCAAAAACTTTTACACTTTGAAAAACTTTGACAAAAACTTTGACACTTTGATTTAGTAAAGTTAACTATAGTATTTTTTTGTTAGGGTACCCCCGGGGGTCATGACTTGAACAAACCTAAATCTACATTACCTGAGGATGATTCCACATGCGTTTCATCTTTCCTGTCAAAGTGGTTCTTGAGAAGAAGATTTTTAAAGATTTTTCCTATATATTCCTATGTAAAACTATGATCGGCCATTTTGGCCCCGCTCTACCCCTGGGGGTCATGACTTTAACAAACTTTAATCTACACTACCTGAGGATGATTCCACATGAGTTTCATCTTTTCTGGCCCAGTGGTTCTTGAGAAGAAGATTTTTAAAGATTTTTCCTATATATTCCTATGTAAAACTTTGATCGGACATTTTGGCCCCGCCCTACCCCCGGGGGTCATGACTTGAACAAACTTAAATTTACACTACCTGAGGATGATTCCACATGAGTTTCATCTTTCCTGGCCCAGTAGTTCTTGAGAAGAAGGTTTTTTAAAAATGCCAATAATTTTTCTCTAATTCATGATTATCTCCCCTTGGAAAAGGGCGTGGCCCTTCTTTTGAGCAAACTCGAATCCCCTTTACCCAAGGATACTTTGTGGCAAGTTTGGTTGAAATTGGCCCGGTGGTTCTTGAGAAGAAGATGAAAATGTGAAAAGTTAACGACAACAACGACGACAACAACGACGACAACGACGACAACAACGACGACGACGACAGACAACGGACAAATTCTGATCAGAAAAGCTCACTTGAGCCTTTGGCTCAGGTGAGCTAAAAAGGCTACATGTGGAGTGAATATTACCACACCAGACATAACACTAACAGGATAGATTATACATAAAAAATGAAAAAAAAAATTATACAGATTGAGTGGTCAGTTGCCACTTCAGATGTGACACTCAAACAAGAGATATGAAATGACAAGTAAAGAAGCTAGTTCAGTTTCATCGATCAATTCTTGTCGTGCTTTTTTGAAGAGATGGAAAGTTTTTCTTTAGTTGAGCTGTAGTAGTTGAATCATTATCAGCATGAATGGTCTGGAACTCACATTCATATATTTCATAGACTCATACACTGTATTTGATGAATTTATCTGTAATATAGAAAGTTAATATTATCTGCAGACTGCAGTCCACATCAAAATACTAGTATATTCCATAAAATGTCTAGAATATCCTATATATAGAATGTCAGTGAACATGTATATTTAACAAACAGGAAAGGAGAAAATATATGGCTGGACCAGGAATCAAACCAAGGACCCCTGCATCACTACTTAGGTGCTCAGCCTCTTTTGACTGAGCTACCAAGGCTGATATCCATAACCAAACCATTACATATACATAGAATACATATTTATTTATCCTGTCTCTGATAAAAATCTTGAAATTTCATTGGCTGAGAGCAATACTGTGTTAAACGATGTTAAGCTGCCTACCCACCTAACATTGCTAATGTGCCCCCTCCACGTGACCTACCCACCACACATTAAATCAATATGCCCTACAAGTGCTATACTGTACAAATGCATGGTTTTCATTTGAACACACAAAGAGCCTAATAACTTACGTCATTAAAACATTATTAAACATTAAACGACGTCACAATGTACACAATTGTTACGGAAAGATTTGCTAAAGTTCTAGATCTAAGATAAAAAAAAAATATTGAAAAATCTTTGACAGGATAAATTTTGTTATGTAGACACTTAGAGGGCTAATACAGAAGTATGTGGGGTCCTTGAAAAAAAAAAAAAAAAACATTGGACTCGGCTTACGCCTCACCCAAAATGCATTTTTTCAAGGACCCCACATATATCCGTATTCCCTCTCTAAGTGTCAACATAACTTTAATGACTTTCATAGTTTACACCCCATACATGTAAATTACAATTTGATACACTTATCAAATTTGGCATAAAAATATTTAAACGATGACTTTACCAGTATCACTATTTTACTGACAGCAAGATCTGGTCTGCTAGTCTATCCAACATCAAAACTGCATTTCACCTTTCAACAGGTCCGGTTTAGAATTCTTTGTCTCTAGCACAATAAACAGAGGCCAGCATCTCTTTTTTTTCAAAGTGGTCAGCGGTCACCAGTAGGTAAAGTGTTAAAGGTGCTGAGAAAATTTACTACAGGGGTTGGTCCCATACCAGAATGTACCATCGCGATGGCTGAAAAAAAGAGATCAAATAAATATACATGTACCGGTATACCAACAAAAACAGCATTTAATTACAGTTGATTAAGAAATCACTTTTTAGCCAGCAAATCGATCACAGAAACTACCTTCCTGGACCTATCAAGAAACTGCCTGACCAATATTCAACTATGCAGCATTAGCTAGTAATTAAATAAAGCTTTGATTTTCATCAGATCAATGGAACATGCGAACAATTTCACTGTGTACCACTTTGTCAAACTTTTTACCAGTGAAGTAATCAAAAATATTCTGTCCCAGTCATCTTGGAGATAAAAATAAATAAACTGTCCTTCACTGGCATATAAATAAAAAATCTGACAACCATAAAATTTGCCTCTCCCAACCAAGCGGCACAAGTCATAATATAAAAGCAGGGGTTAGATTCAGATGCACAAGTCACAGTATAAAAGCAGGGGTTAGAGTCAGAGGAATTAATCTCGGACTAGCTGAATTACAATGAGTGAATGACAGAAGAATGAAAAGGATTGTATGCCATGTTAATATTTTGACTTACCAAGATTTACGTTTGAGTTGATATCAACAGTGATCAGAGGCCGCTCTATCGTATTCCTTTCTCGTGGAAAAAGTGTCGGTAATTTACTAAATCCACAAATGGTACAGTACTATCACTATCAGTCACATTTAGGCCCAATGTATAAAATAAAGTACCTCACCAACGCTTTCACAGTTGGAAAAAGTCCAAACGATTGGCTTTATCACTTTGACTGTATGCATATAAACAGGCCTGTCAAGTTCCTCAGCTCAACAACTCTTCGTCCTGTGTTCGATTTGATGTCATTATGATATACACCAGCTGTATCGTCTGCCTTAGATTAGGGGTGCAAGTCGTATGCGATATATGAATATTCCATTTCACAAAAAAAAGTTTTATTGTTGTCCTGTTTCTAGAGAAACGTTATGTTCTCTTAATCGCTCTACCGTGATCTACCTTTACAGTTGAGCTTTCCTACAACGATTCCCGTGAACTTTTCTCGAAGCATATTGTTTGCCATTGCAGTCAGCCATATTGGAATAAGCGCATTTCCGGAATAAGGGAACAGAAAAATTCTTAATTTAGAATTCACATGCAATGTCACGTGATCGCTATCCGTAGCTACGTTAATACAAGTTAGAAAAGTTGATAACTCTTAGAATTTTTCTCTGCAAAACATTGGTAAATAAAATAGACTTGGAAAATATCAGTAATATTTCAATTAAATTACAATTATGGATATAACACACTCAGTGAAGGTTAACAGATGAAGATTATTTTTAGAATATATTGAATTGGTGCTACAAATGTAATATTATCTTTACAAAAGTATACAAAACCAGGTGAATTTTATCAGGAAATTAGCCTATATGATATTGATAGATTTTTTGTCATTTTCTTTTTCTTTTCCTAAAAATCACGTGGATTGGTATAATTTTCTAAGGTTCATATTGCACTTTTAGCACCAAGGTAACATGTTCTGAAATTTGTTTTCACCTGTTAACCTATCCTTGGTGTGATTCGTCAATTAAAGTTTTTTTTACTGAAATATTACTAATATTTTCCAAGTCTATTTCATTTTCCAGTTCTTAGGATAAAAAATTCTAAGAATAATCCACTTCTCTAAAATTGTGACATGTTATTAAGTCTCTTCAAAAGAAAAAGAAAATGTTTATATAATCTGTCCTTAAAGTAATGACTTTGCCACTATAAAGTCTATAGTTAGCTCTGACATTTTGGATTGCTATAGTGATAATTAGGAAAGATTTGATTTACTATATTGATAACTTTGGCACTACAAAGTCTTTGACCTCCTATAGTGATCAATGTGAAAACTTCCACTTATTAAAAATATACGAGGGTTGTTCGAAAATTATTGAGACATTGTGTATATTTTGCTTTCTAATGAACGTCTTTCGGTGAAAATTTGCATATATGTTTGACATACATTAGGAATTAATAAAAGCAAAAAACATTTTACAAATATTAAATATTTTCTGTACAATGGTATATTAATGCGTTATCAGTAGGGGTACCCGGAGCAGTCTCGAAATAAAGTATTGAAAATATGTAACACCGACGTTCTAACTCTTCGTGGACCCATAATAAGAGCGAAAATAATTCTGTTTATAGATATATTTTTCAGCTTTAATTCAAATGCATGTTGTGCAACTTTGATAGAATTTTGATCAGGAATGCGGAGATCATAAAAATATTAAGCGCGGAAGAGAAATCTGCTAAGAACGAAAAAATGGATTTTGAAGTCAAAGGCGGAGCAGCGAACTAACTAAAATTTTGTGTAGCGCAATGTTGAACTCTTTTCTAGACACATCGACCTACTGAAATAATAACTACGAGAAGGAATAATAAGTTCGGGTTTTGTTATTTCATTGGTATACATTTCTTTTTATATAATTAATTCAACCAGAGTAAAATCAAAAGCTCCGGACGACCATCAGTTATTACACACGGTATTAATATCGTTAACGTTACGGTATCAGATCGTTGATCCTAGCTGCATAAATCGGCACAGCATGATTTTGAGTCATCTTTTCCCACAAATGAAAATATTACACTCGGGTAGCAACAGCATACATTTTAAAGGAATAGTTTAAGAAAAGAGACTGTCTGATTTTTGTACTGATATATGTAATAAGAAAGGAAAAAGATTAAAC